>NW_023494800.1:5446200-5461200 GCF_904425465.1 Colossoma macropomum
GTCTGTCAATGATGCTCTTATTCTCTCTGAAGTCTCGCTCTCTCTCTCTCTCTCTCTCTCTCTCTCTCTTTGAGAACTGAAAGAGGGATGTGACTCTAAAGGGAGAGCTCATCTCTCAAGGCTGAGGGTCTTCAGCCTTCATGGGGGCTCCTCTGCCCAAAGGCCTTCAGTGGTGGGTTTTCCATTGTGTGATAACTAAGCTAACTATGGCTTTGTGTCCAAATTTAACCCAGCTGTTTCTCCACTTTCTGTCTTTTGTAATAACCCTGATTCAGTTTCTCATGATTGTCCTGCACTGTTAGAAATAAAGGTTCTGTTCAGGTACATTTTACATTCATCAAGGTACAAACAATGTAAATGTTCCCTCAAAGGTACAACAGTGGTTTTAAGGTCTGATTCTGCACCTTAAATAAGTTTCTCCAGGTGAAAAGTTCGTATTTGTACCTTTTCATAACCGAATGTTTTAAAACAGAACAGTAAAATAAAAGCCTGGAGGCGAGACGGGGTGTGTGGAGCCAGTACAGCTTAGAACATATCATTTCAGTGGATTATGGAACAGTTATGTTCCCTGACTAAAGGTACTGAGATGAACCCTTGAGGGGACCACCCCAGTGTCTAGAGCAGTACTGTCCCGGTGACAGTTTAGTACCTTTATTTCTAAGAGTGAAAATTGGCTCCTTTCTTTGACCTCGAGTTAAAATAACAAAAAAACAAGGCACCTCTGTTTAAATTGAAACCCAGCTTGAGCCCAACAAAATTCTAAAACCACAAGTTTAGTGTCTGAAACTGACAAAATTCTGTCTGAAACTGACGCGATCCAGCCCACTGATACCCGGTATGCTGGTAAAACCTGACAAGTTAGCACTGGTTAAGTTTACTGTGTAGTGACAAAAAACATCATTAGATTGCAAAGAAATAAAAATTAATATCTAAATAATAATTTAGCTAAAAAATTTAGTGAAAGCTTAAATTTAGTTTTTATCGTCTCCTGTAAAGTTGTCATTTTGGAAAAGTCTGTTTTTCTTTGGACAGTGATGACATACTGGTTTTGCTGGTGACCAGCCTTACTGGTCTGTCCTGGTTTTAGCAGGGAAGGCAAGGAATGTTTATTTATACAACACCTTTCATACACTGCTGTCGCTCAATGTGACACAGCTGAGAAAATACAGTCAGGAAATATGAAGTGGTATTAAAAAGTAAATGTGAATAGAAAAATGTGATCGAAAAGAACATTAAAAACATAATTAAAATCAAAACATCAATCATTAAATTAAAGATCAAATTTGGACAATAAGGTGCCGTTACAGAGGAAAGGGGACTAGAAATGCTAACAGTGTTTAAACTGAGCTGAAAGCTGCTCAAACAGGAATGTTTTGAGCTGGATTTAAAGTGTCCAGTGTCGGGGCTCTTCTAATGCCCTCCTTCAACTGGTTCCAAGGGCACAGTAGTGAAATGCTGCTTCTCCATGTTTAGTCTTTACCTTCGGCAGGACTAACTGACCAGTTCCTAATGGCCTCAGAATTCAACATATGAGATACATACAGTGCAACACTGAGCGATGTATAGATCAGGGGCCACATTACAGAAACTTCTTAACTCTTAAATCTTATCTTACCTGCTCAGTCACCATGACAACTGAATTTAGGACAGAATCTATTACAGAACAACAGTCCTTAAGTTCAATATCTTATCATTAACTCCAGATAAGAAAACTGTATTACAGAAACATCCTAACTAGACTAAATCTCCTAAATTCTGTCCTAACTTTAAGATAAACCCCAGATCTGTCTTAACTTCTGTTTAACAGACTGTTTCTATTGTTTTATGCAGTGAGAGGCAGCACAGTTCACTATAACTAACATCAGCATAATGATGCTCCATTTATCTACACTGAAAACGGTGCTTTGACTTGTGAGGGTTTTTTTTCGTACAGTGTTTTAAAAGCCCCAGACGCTGCAGACTCGATCTCCACCGTCCCCTCTTACTGCCTTCGTGTGTTATTGTTGATGAAAACCCATCAGATACAATATTACAGTGATGGTGGTGAATAATGAGGAGACAGAGCTGAACGTATGTCTGTCTAGTAGGGGGAATAACGTTAGCACGCTCGGCTAAAGTGTTTGGGAGACTGAAACTGAAACTGAGAGCAGCAACGGTCTGATAAACAGCACTAAGCTCTGACGCAATAAGGTTTCTGCTTATTACTACTTTATTACGCAGTAACTACAGTGAATTAAGCATCTCTAAGAAATGCTTAATTCACTGTAGTTACTGCTTATTACTACTTTATTACGCAGTAACTACAGTGAATTAAGCATTTCTTAGAGAATTTTTTTGTATAAAATTGCACATCATTTTAGTCCATTATTATGCACTTACTAAGCCTTATCAAGCCAGTAGCTGCTAGTTAGCTGGCTGGTCCTTACTACTTTATTAAGCACTAACTAGGATGAATTTAACCTCTTCTCATTTTGTAATATACGTTATAATTTCATTCACAGCCCTTACCAGAGCACCGCGTCTATAATGTGCTTTTTTCTTTTGATTCCTAACAACAACTCAACAATAAATCACCAGTTAGATCTTAATGACTTACTAGCCCTCTATTGTGAAGATTTCCTGTTAAGATTTCTAGTTGCAGCAGTTTAGCTCCACCCATTCAGTCTGAAGTTATACAGAGTGTTTCAGCCTGAATTCCTTTTTGATTGACACACAATACAGCGGCAGCCAATCAGAATATAGATCATTTGCATATATCAGTCTTAATCTGAAAGGTACAGTGTCAAAAACAGCTTGCTTAATATTAAAACATAGAAACAGGTCAGAAAGTTTGTCGTATGAAGATAAATTAGGACAATTCGGACTGTTTTTGGTGCATAAAACCAAACAAACATCACAATTGGACCTCTGGGAAATACAAGACAAATGCATACTCTTGGAAAAGATGGTTATTTTTGATGCTATATGGAACCTTTTTCAAAAAGGTTCTACACAGAACCATCTACAGCGCATTCTCCATCAATCTGAAGAACATTTGATGCAAAGAACTCTTTAATCATGCAAGGGAGTTGTTAAACTTGAGAATGAGCCAGATCAGATGGATGGAGTGCAGGGAGACTCCAGGCCGGTGTGTCCCTGTCAAACATAAGTGTTTTCCTGCTCTAACACACTTGACAACTCATCAGCTCGTTAAATAAGCCCTTCCTGAGGTCACAATGGGCGTGTTAGAGCAGGAAAAACACAAAAATCCACAGTGGGACTGTTACACTGTTCTAGACTTACAGCACATCATCACTGTCATAACAAAACCTCACTCTATAGGTGAATCTATAGGAGAAGGAATCAGAATTTTAATAGTGACACTCATTACAGGCAGATATTATGCTTGTCAGTAGCAGCTAATTAACTTTCTGCTTATTACTACTTTACTAAGCAGTAATTAGGGTGAATTAAGCATTTACCAGAGCACTTTTATATGTGTATTACACAAATAAAAGTGCATATCATTTTATATGTATATTATTATGCTCTTATTAAGCCTTATCAAGTCAGTAGCTGCTTATTACTACTTTATTATGCAGTAACTACGGTGAATTAAGCATTTCCTAGAGCATTTTTGAGTATTACTGTATTAGTTTATTATTAGTGTACATCATTTTAGTTGTCCATTACTATACCCTTATTAAGCCTTATCAAGCTAGTAGCTGCAATTTAACTTTCTGCTTATTACTACCTTATTACACAGTAACTACTGCAAATTAAGCATTTTTTTGTGTATTACACAAATAAAAGGGCATATCATTTTATATGTATACTATTATGCTCTTATTAAGCCATATCAAGTCAGTAGCTGCTAATTAACTTTCTGCTTATTACTACTTTATTATGCAGTAACTGTGGTGAATTAAGCATTTCCCAGAAAATTTTTTTGAGTATTGTTCTAATAAAAGTGTACATCATTTTAGTTGTCCATTACTATGCCCTTATTAAGCCTTATCAAGTGAGTAGCTCCTAATTAACTTACTGCTTATTACTACTATATTAAGCAGTAATGAAGATGAATTAAGCATTTCCTAGAGCATTTTTGAGTATTACACAAATAAAAGTGCACATCATTTTAGTTGTCCATTATTATGCCCTTATTAAGCCTTATCAAGCTAGTAGCTGCAATTTAACTTTCTGCTTATTACTACCTTATTACACAGTAACTACTGCAAATTAAGCTTTTTTGTGTATTACACAAATAAAAGTGCACATCATTTTAGTTTTTAAAAAACAGGTTTTTAACCATTATTATGGTTAACATGGAGTCAGCGCAGTAACACAGCATGAACATTAAGGAATCTTCACACTCTGGACGTGAACTCGTGTGTTTATGTGCCTTTTAATCATCTCTGTGTGGTCATTTTTCTCTGGATTTCCTTCATACATCACACATTATACACTGATGTCTTTCTGATGGACAGATTGAATCATCACCTGTTACTGTAATGAGTTTGTTTGTTGATTTTGTCTCAGAGCTGAACAAAGTCAGGTCAAGAAAAAGTGAACTGAGCTTTCCTCACTGTGAAACGTTTATACAGACCAGGACACGTTAGACTGGATGAAGCCTGTTTTTCTCTAGTTTCTCTGTATCTCTGACGGCCAATCAGAATAAGAAGGTGTTAAAGGAAGACGTGAAGGCCGTCCAGTGAGCTCGCGCTCTCGCTCCGCACCCCGGGGAGAACGGAGAACGGTTCATAATGCTGCAGTGAGAAACCAGAGTACACGGAGCTCACTCGCTCTCTCTTTCCTTCTGTCTGTCTGTCTTTCTTTTTTCCTTGCTCACTATAATTCTATCTGTATTACTTGCCGCCTGTATGCCCTGCGTCTTTCTTCACCCTGTCCTCCGTTAAATTCATCTTTCTATTTTTCTGTCTTTCTTTCTTTCTTTCTTTCTTTCTTTCTTTCTTTCTTTCTGTCTTCTCATTCTTTCTTTCTTCATGTTTTTATCTCTTCAATTCATCTTTCTTTCTTTCTTGCTGTATTACTTGCTGTCTGTATGCATTACAATCTATCTTTCTTCACACTCTTCACACTTTTTTCTCTTTATTTCATCTTTCTGTCTGTCTCCTTCATTCTTTCTTTCTTTCTTTTTTCTTTCTTTCTTTCTTTCTTTCTTTCTTTCTTTCTTTCTTTCTTTCTTGCTGTATTACTTGCTGTCTGTATGCATTACAATCCATCTTTCTTCCTTTCTTTTTTCTTTCTTTCTTTCTTTCTTTCTTTCTTTCTTTCTTTCTTTTTTCTTTCTTTCTTTCTGTCTCCTTTATTCTTTCTTTCATTCTTTCTTTCTTTCTTTCTTGCTGTATTACTTGCTGTCTGTATGCATTACTATCTGTCTGTCTGTTTCCTTCATTCTTTCTTTCTTTTTTCTTTCTTTCTTTCTTTCTTTCTTTTTGTTTTTCATTCATTTTTCTATCTGTCTTTCTTTCATTATGTCTGCCACTGTTCCTGTCTGACTTCATTTCTGACTGTCTATCTGTCTGTCTGTGCTTTCTTTCTTTTTCTTTCTTTCTTTCTTTCTTTCTTTCTTGCTGTATTACTTGCTGTCTGTATGCATTACTATCCACCTTTCTTCCTTTCTTTTTCTTTCTTTTTTTCTTTCTTTCTTTCTTTCTGTCTCCTTTATTCTTTCTTTCATTCTTTCTTTCTTTCTTTCTTGCTGTATTACTTGCTGTCTGTATGCATTACTATCCATCTTTTTCTTTTTTTTCTTTCTTTCTTTCTTTCTTTCTTTCTTTTTTTCTTTCTGTCTGTCTGTTTCCTTCATTCTTTCTTTCTTTCTTGTTTCTTTCTTTCTTTCTTTCTTTCTTTCTTTCTTTCTTTCTTTCTTTTTGTTTTTCATTCATTTTTCTATCTGTCTTTCTTTCAATATGTCTGCTTTCTTTTCTTTCTGACCATGTCTGCCACTCTTCCTGTCTGACTTCCTTTCTGACTGTCTATCTGTCTGTCTGTGCTTACTTTCTTTTTCTTTCTTTCTTTCTTTCTTTCTTTCTTTCTGAGTCTTTCTATTTTGGTCACGTTCATTCTATTCCTATTACTTGCCATCTGTATGCTTTGCCATCCATCTTTCTTTCTTTTTGTTTTTCATTTATTCTTTCTTTTAACATGTCTGTCTTCTTTTCTTTCTGACTATCTGTCTGCCACTCTTCCTATCTGGCTGTCTGTCTGTCCTTTCTTCCTTCTTTCCTTCCTTCCTTTCTTTCCTTCTTTCTTTCTTTGTCTTTTCTTTTTGTTATTCATTCATCCTTTCTTCCTATCCATCTTTCTTTCAGTATGTCTTCCTTTCTTTCTGACTGTCTTTCTTTCTATCTGTCTTTCCATTTCTATCATCTTATCTGTCTTATTCATTCTTTCTATCTGTCCATCTTTCTGTTTGTATCTATCTGTGAGCCATTCTTTCTTTCTGACTGTCTTCTGTCTGACTTTCTGTCCATCTGTCTGTTCTTCTGTCTTTCTTCCTTTCATTATTTTCCCCCTGGTGTCTCTTTGGTCCCAGTTTGTATCTGAACTTTCTTCTTCTTTTTATCCTCTGTTCTCTCTTTTCTTATTTCTCTCGCTCCTCTTACTGTTTTATTTTATTTCATTCTCTCTCTTTTCCTCTCTGTGATCCACAGAGCTCCTCAGTATGAACTGTGTGTGGTTTTCCACTCTGTTGTCTTTGGTTGTGTTCTCGTACAAAATGGCGCAACCTTCCGTCCTCAGACTCGTCCCCCTCAGACTCGTCCCCCTCAGACTCGCTCCCCTCAGACTCATCCCCCCCACTAAACAATAGCTAGCATGTGAAATTGCTGCCAGAGGTTTAGCAAGAGCCTCTTTCAGACCGTGACGGCGAGTTTGTGGGCAATTAACTTTGCAGAAAACACTCAAAATGATGGAAAAACAAAAGACCTAAACGCAGAAAAATGCCTTCAAAGCAGAGAGACTGAAAGAGCGCGGAAGTCCTTTAACCGGGCGGCGGTGGGGATTATAGCTCATGACGTGATTTTAGATGCCAGGGCGAGATTTGAGCTGAGCACAAACAGAGTGGTGTGTGTCATAAAGCAGTTCAGCACTTTCACTTTACCCTCGTGCTCCACATGTAGTCCATCAGCCATGATGTGTTTGGTGTGTAAAGTTTGCTCCTGTAGTTTTTCCACTGGAGCTCTGAGTCTAATGAGTCTAGTAGCTTTTAACACACACAAACTGAACCACAACCCAAAGCCAACTGAATATGAACCAAACAACGTTCATCTATTTTTATTATTAAATTAAAACACAGTAATGATGATTTTTTGCATATTCTAAGAATTTTTTCATCACTTAATTCACTTTAAATTAGCTCACAGGATTTGCGTCATTCCCTGCTGTGCTTTTTTGATGAAGTTTTCGAATGACAGAAATTGTAAGAGATGCCAGGTTCCGTTGGGATTATGTTCAATTGTGAAGGCTTTATGGCTGCATGTCACACGAATCTTGCCTGGCTATTTATCTGTCGAGATCCCTTCGTCCCTGACTTCACTTATGCTTGGTGATGACTCTAATCACCTAATTACCTCAGTTATGGTGTGGATATTTTCTGGACATTCTTATTCTGGATTGAGCGACAGCCAGATTCTGTAGTGCCAAGGCAGCAACGATTCATTTTTGGACTGATGCCATTAACCGTGTTAAGACTTTGTAATCACTGATGTCTTTTGCTTATGTTGAATGCTTGTATATATTGTCTAGTTTTTCTTTTTTACTTGTTTATATATATATATATATATATATATATATATATATATATATATATATATGTAGAAATCTTCATATCTCCAAAAAACTTTATTTATTTTTAATGCAGGTGATTTTGTGCCATTTGGGAAATTTACACACCATGTAAAAGGAAAATGGTATTTTTAAATTATGTCAAAAACTGAAAAGTGACAAAAATGGAGATACAGGGTTTTTTTTTGCTCCGACAACAACAATATATAATATTCCAGTCACCTCAGATGGAGACATCGCGCTCAGCTGGTTCAAGTCCACCTTACACAGAGGTAAGTCCCAATGATGTCCCAAGACCGAATGATTTTGAGAACATTGCCCATAGAATAAGAAGGAATAGCCTGTTTTAAGCTTAATTCCTTTTGTGTTTGACTTGCTGTTTGTTTGTATGATGTCGGTAAATGCAGGGGATGTTTGGATACTTGCAAGGTTAAGTTGATCTGTACATGATTTTCAATCAAACTGTGTAATGTCATGTAATTTTCAGCTCAATATTAGTGATGAATTACCGTGGCCAACTTTAAAACAAACATCAAACAAAATCATAAAGAAAATATAGACACCTCAAAAGCCAGTTAGCTGCAATATGACACTTGGGTTCCAAGTGGTAATGGTTGCAATCTGCCTTTTTCCTCTGCAATCACAAACGCAATAAAATTTCTGCTAGCGCCCCTATGTGACTCTTGTAGTATGTTGTGCCACATGAACATTTTTTTATGTGCTCTAGATTAAATGCTGATGTTTAAAGCTTATGAAAGACTTTCCATATCGCTGCTATCAGAGCAAAACCTCGTATCTCCATTTCTGTCATTTTTTCAGTTTTTGGCATAGTTTGAAAATGCCTGTTGTCCTTTACATTGTCTGTAAATTTCATGATAAATGAACCAAAAGAAACGCCCTCAAAATACTTGAAAGGACATCTGGTTCCATTAACTTACATTAAAAGTATAGTAAGTTTTTTCCTTCTCCTGTAAATTTTGAAGTTTTGTTCCGACAGCAGCGATATGTTTTATTTCTAGCTTGTTACAGATATATATTTTTCCTTCTATCAGTTTTGCATTGATTCTTTCAGTAAACAGTTCTGGCTCAGAGCTGCTGCTGCTGTTTTCCATTCCTAACAACTCACTGAAAGCTTGTTAGACTACAGCTCACATTCACAGTCAGTGATGTATCTAGAACTTCCAGAACCCATAGAGTGACATTTTTTCTCACATTATTGGTCCAATTGTAGATCAAACCATGGCTGGTTGATTCTACTGTTGTTAGTAATTTTATAATTGACTGATCTGACATGTTAGGCCTTCTGTTCAGCTCCTGAAGTCCTAACCAATAGGACAGCTTGCTGTATCTACTTAGATACCACAGAGAAAAACTCCCGATAATTTTCTGTTGGCTGTTTCAAGAGTTTAATCTGTAACAATTCTAAGAAGAATAGTACAATACTTCCACAATGCTGTACACATTTGAGTTGATTCAGTCTGTTGACTGTCACTCACCATAGCGTTTCTCTCTTTCTCTGGTTTCATGCTTTCCTAACCCAAGGCCAGACAGATTCACACTCTAAGTGAGGTCACTGTGAGGTCACTTGCATGTATATGTAAAATGTGTTGAGGTTTATGAGGGGATTGACAGTCCAATAGCATTTCACTCAGCATTTTACTCTCCAAGAAATGCATTTCATTCACTTTTATAGAGGGCCATATCATTAAGACCTGCCATTCCGGTTTAATAAGACTTTACATTTGAGAATATTTATTAAGCGTAATGATGCTGTAATGGGTGACATCCTTGTAAAGAAATGATTCCATTATTTTATTTTTACAACAGCAGTTTTAATTTCATTTTATCTCCATACAAGCAGGAGCTTCCCTCATTAATGTCCTCATTACTCACCGCCATCTGTTATGTTCCTAAATGAAAAGACGACGGCTTAAACATATTACAGCTGAGGTGCTGATTCGCTGTAGCTAGTTCATTTTACACGCTACATTAGACCAAAGCAGTCACTGTTACAGATGAGAGGTGCTGCAGTTCACTTAGCAGGTGCAGCACTCTCAGCTGGATCATTCTCAGCACTGCAGTAACACTGACGTGGTGGTGGTGTGTTAGTGTGTGTTGTGCTGGTCTGAGTGGATCAGACACAGCAGTGCTGCTGGAGTTTTTAAACACTGTGTCCACTCACTGTCCACTCTATTAGACACTCCTACCTCGTCAGTCCACCTTGTAGATGTAAAGTCAGAGACGATAGCTCATCTGCTGCTGCGCAGTTTGTGTTGGTCATCCTCTAGTCCTTCATCAGTGGTCACAGGACGCTGCCCACAGGACGCTGTTGGCTGGATATTTTTGGTTGGTGGACTATTCTCAGTCCAGCAGTGACACTGAGGTGTTTAAAAACTCCAGCAGCACTGCTGTGTCTGATCCACTCAGACCAGCACAACACACACTAACACACCACCACCACGTCAGTGTCACTGCAGTGCTGAGAATGATCCACCACCCAAACAGTACCTGCTCTGTGAGGGTCCATGGGGGTCCTGACCACTGAAGAACAGGTAAAAGGGGGCTAACAAAGTATGCAGAGAAACAGATGGACTACAGTCTGTAACTGTAGAACTACAAAGTGCACCTATATAGTAAGTGGAGCTGATAAAATGGACAATGAGCGTAGAAACAAGGAGGTGGTCATAATGTTATGCCTGATCGGTGTATATATGTATGTATATTGTCACTAATAACATTTATTCTGATATTTTGATATATTTAGGCTCGAAAACAACATAGAATCATTGAATTATTAGTTATTATCATTGAGTTGATTTTCCGGACTATTCTAGCAACTGCTACAGCTCACACTGCAGTCTGTTACAATTAACACCTATGGGCTAAATAGTGCTGCTCTCAGCTGGGTTGTTCACAAACATTGTGGCTTTTTTGTAGCTGAGATGTGAAGGTTCACTGTATATAGACCATTTTACTGAACCAGTTAAAAAAAAAGTAAAAAAAAAATAATTAAGTGTTCACACATTAGATGTTCACAGTGGTTGTTATGATCTATTTAAACCCAATGAATAAACTGAGACAGTAATAAACTAAATATATGCTAAATCATCTTTTATAGGATGCTTTCTGTTGGGAGGTGTCTGTCCCAAATCTCAACCCCTAAATTTACACAACTAAACTTACACAACTTTTTTCCAAAAATTTCTAAAATTTCTCAAAAAAATTCTGCCCTAGGTTTTCCTGTCATTACCGAAACTCTGAGAGTTTTAAGCTGCATTCCAAAGCCTGGGCTGCAGCCGAGGTAGGGCGGGTCCTCGGTAGGACTGTCCTATGAAGACTCCTCCTTGGTAGCCTATTGGTCACACAAATGGAACAGCACTAACGAGGCTGTGTGGTGACGTCGCCAGAGCAGCATGTACAACATGTCCTCATGTAGTACGATAAACTACATATTTACTAATTCCTCTAAATAAAATACGATCTATGGGCGGATTCTTTAATCAATCAGTGATTTTACACTTCATAATGTAACGAAGACGAATTCAAGGATGTGAACAATTTAGATTTCAAAACGAGCTCTGCTCCAATGGCTTCATTTTCCACTATTTTCGTTGTGCTGGTTTTGAGCTGTGGGTAACCGAAGGCCTGGAAGGAGACATCTGATGCGTCTTTCAAATCACTCAGAACAGAAGCTGGATTTCTAGATTGTACATGCAGGATCCTTCACTTTGGAATGGCCTGCTATGACGTAGTCGCCAAGAAGTGAAGCCTACCTCGGCTGCAGTCTAGGCTTTGGAACGCAGCTTTAGTCTGTGGGTGGAACCTTATTTCAGCCACCCCCCTGCATTTTAGAGCAGGAAGTGAGGCTGCATCCCTCATGGCCGCATAGTGAGCAGTTAGATCCCACTAAGAGCTCATCACTGCCAAAACACATGCTTTTAAGTAATGTAATTAAGTAAATGTTTTTGTGTTTAAATGTGAATAATGTAACTGTGAAAATAATCATTATTATTATTATTATTATTATTATTATTATTTAAAAAAAAATTCAAAGTTCAAAGTTTGAGGTGTCCACAAGTCTGTAGACACCTGCTGATCCAGCGTTTCTTCTGAAATGAAGGGTGTTAATAGTGAGTTTGTCCCTCTTTGCTGCAGTAACAGCCTCTACTCTTCTGGGAAGGCTTTACACTGGATGTTGGAACACTGCTGTGAGGATTTGATTGAGCATTAGTGAGGTCAGGTACTGATGTTGGATGGTCAGTTCTGGATCACCCCAGCTCATCCCAAAGGTATTGGATGGAGCTCCATCACTCCAGAGAACACTGCTCCACAGCCCAAAGCTGGGGGGCTTTATACCCCTCTAGCAGACTCTTGGCATTGGGTATTGTGACCTTAGGCTCATGTATGGCTGCTCAAGTGTCCCATTCTATTTGTCAGTGCTTTTCTATGGAGATTATCAAGCTATGTGTGCAATTCAGCCCTTGTATCCACACCTCAGAGTAGCGCAATCAGTAGGAGGGCTGTCTGGATACGTTTGGATGTACAGTGTAGGTCTGTGGAGCTGTGTGTGTGTGTGTGTGTGTGTGTGTGTGTGTGTGTGTGTGGGAAGCAGGAAGAATGTGGAGCTCTGAGCTTAATGAGAGTTTACACAGTAAAGTGTAAGATTGCAACCACGTCTGTCTTTTTTTCCACGATGGTTGAAAAGTGTCTGACTCTCTGTTTGCCATATGGACATCTTACTGACACAGCTATATAAACCTGCACATGCACACTCTGCACCGTCGCTCCTTCATTAAAGTCAACTTGAAATTTAAAAGTCACCTTTTTACCTTATTATTTCATGTTTCTGCTCATGTCAAGCACAAATCCTGATATCATATCAAGTTTTTATTTTCCTGTAATCTTCTTTCACAATATAATGTTTTTTGCCTCGCCTCTAAAACGTCTTCTGATTTTTGCTTACATCACTGTGCACCATTGATAATATTAACTAATATTAACTAACTCCCTGATACCATGTTTCACTCACAAACATGTCACAGTACAGAAAACTGAATGAGCGATTATTTCCCATCCACGCTGACTTTAATCCACGCTGACTTTAATGAGGGACAAACTATTTTGCAAATGTCATTGGCCTGAATTTATTACTTCACACATTCTGTTACATGAAAAAAATGCTTAATACAAATTACACCAGTGCAATATCAATAATTAAATTAATAACATCACATGCAAAAGAACTTTGTTGACTTTTTAAGTGAAAATAAGTTAACACATTTTTAACAGGCAACAAAACTAAATATGGCATTTTTCAACAAATTTTACTGCACAGTTTATTTTTATTTGCTGGGTTTCACAAATTGGAAAATAATAAAACATAAAACATAAAATGCGATGTAATTTTTGCTCCTTTTTACATTTCATTATTTTTTCCTAATATGATAAATTCTGTAAATAAACAGTAATTGTGCATTAAAATGTACAGAAGTGTGTTCTCTGTAGAGGATGTGTTAAAAATTAACAAAAACAGGTAATTTGGGGCGCCTAAAGTTTTGCATACAATTGTACTTATCTATCCATCCATCTATCTGCCTGTCTTATTTTCTTCTCATTTTATATATACAATATATATACATATATATATACATACATACATATATATATATATATATATATATATATATATCGCTGTTGTTGAAAGAACCTAAAGAAGACCAAAAGAAACGGCCCAAAATAGCTTGGGAAAAAGTCTTGTTCCATTGGCTTACATTAAAAGTAAAGTGGGTTTCTTCCTTTTCCTGTAAAGTTACCATTATGGAGATATAAAGTTTTCTTCTGACAACAGCGATATATATATATATATATATATATATATATATATATATATATATACACTCTTACAGTATAAACTTACTAATGCTAGTTCATTACATAACAAGGAGTCAGTCAAATACAGTCTTTTAAAACCCTCACAAATGTAAAAAATAAAAAGCAAAGACAAGAATGTTTTTAGGAAATGGGTCCTTTAATAACATTCTTATTCTAAGTAATTATGAAGCATTTCTATTGATCCATTCATCATGAAACACTCCCACAGTGTAAAAAACCCCAGGCAACAGTTTGTCTGTGTGTGTGAGTAGGTGGATCTATAGTTGTATGCAAAACTTTAAATAACTTCACGTTCTCCACAGAGAACACACTCCAACAAAATTACTGTTTATTTACTGGTTTTAACATGTTGAGGGATAAAGGTCAAATGTGCTCTGTGCAAAAGTTACAGCTCATTTTATATTTTAGGTTTATTTTTTACCAATATGTTAAAAAAAAAAAAAAATAGAAAATTGTGCAAGTATTAAACAGATAGATAGATAGATAGATAGATAGATAGATAGATAGAGTGAGAGTGAGAGAGAAAGAGAGAGAGAGAGAGAGAGAGATAGGGAGTGGGACAGTGACAGTGACAGTTTGGTGGCTCTCATTGAGGGACTTTACCTTTGCTTCCTGTGAGAGATCTTATACACACACACACACACACACACACACACACACACACACACACACACATATATATATATATATATAAAATATATATGAAGATCAGATATTAGAAGATCACGAAACACGATGTAACAGCAGGGGTTCAAAATTTTGTATAGACTGTATGTCAAAAAAATTCTTGTGGAGACTTTAGCAAGCATGAAAAATCTGAATCAATAAATCTGAATAGCAACTAAAGCATAATTATATATATATATATATATATATATATATATATAGATCCAGAGTTTCCCCATTAGCTGATCCAGATAGGCAGCTAGTCTGTGCCTCTCTTTGCAATTCCCACATATAAAATAATTTTGCACCTTAAATAAGTTTTTCCAGGTGAAAAGTTCGTATTTGTACCTTTTCATAACCGAATGTTTTAAAACAGAACAGTAAAATAAAAGCCCGGAGACGAGACGGGGTGTGTGGAGTCAGTACAGCTTAGAACATATCATTTCAATGGTACAGTTATGTTCCCTGCCTAGAGGTACTGAGATGGACCCTTAAGGGTCCCACCCAAGTGACAAGAGCGGTCCTTCCCCAGTGACAGTCTTGTAGCTTTAGTTGTGAGAGTGTATGCGTAAATGCATATGCACATCAGCTCAGAAGGGTATAGCTCAGACCACGTTACATCATTGGACAGTCATCTCTAACACGTACACACAT
>NW_023494800.1:5466200-5611200 GCF_904425465.1 Colossoma macropomum
GGAGAAGCTTGAGTCCTTCAAATACCTTGGCGTTACACTGGACAGTAACCTCAGCGTCAATCAGCAGACCACGGACACCTACAGACGCTGCCAACAGAGACTTACAGTCATCCGTAAACTGGAACATCTGTCTATTCAAAGCCATCTCCTCCTTATCCTGCACCATAGTATCACTGAGCCATTCTGCTGTATGATGCCATCTGTTTTTCCAATATGCTTCCAGTTTTCAATAAGAATACATTCAGAAAGATAACTAACCTAGTCAGAAATCTCATTGAGTGCGTTCACATGCACTTAATAATCCGATCATAATCAGATTCCTGAAGTTTTAAGAAATCCGATAGAAGAGAGCTGGACTTTAGGTCAGTAATCAGATTTCCTACATGTGAACTCTTACTCTGATTTCTTTCATATTTCTCAATCTGCACATATACGAAAACAGACTCTGGTATGGGAAATAAGCAAGCAATGTTGCCGCGAGATGCAGCAAAACACTTTTGGAGCGACGCTGAAACCAAATACATGCTTGACGAAATGAATTTAAATATTCTTCATCTTCTAGATGATGAATGTTCATATTTTCAGGTAAAGTGGCACATTGTGTAAAACAAAAGCCACAGCATGAAATTAGAGTTTTACGTTTACATCACATCATCTTCTGTGAGTTTATTGGCTGGTAGCAAATGAGAAATCTGATTACTGTCTGACTCATGTAGATCTGGAGTTTCCCCATTATCTGATTACTCAAGTGCATGTGAACGCGTTGATCGGATTACTGACATAATCTGACTTTCTGCAGTTATCGGATTAATAAGTGCATGTAAACACACTCATTGTTATTCCCACCCCTAACTATCCAATTGTGTCACCTCATCACTGATCCACAAAGCTGCCACACAACCCTAGAGCACAATAGATTCATCCACGTACTTAACAGTTGGCACGGAGTTCCTTTCATCAAATGCTCATTTTCCCCCCAAATATACTTCTGGTGATTGCAGCCAAATAAAGAGTCACATATGGTCTGGAATTGGGGCTCCTAAGTGGTGCAACCATCTAAGCATCGACCCTATCATCAGGAGATCGTCGTTCAATCCCTGCTACAGCCATCCGTGTCCAAGACAGCACAGTTGGCCTTGCTCTCTGGGTGGGTAGGATGGCCCCCTATCTCCTCCCACCACTCATCATGATGCTAGCCAGCGCAGGCATGTGTTAGCTGACATAACAGAACTGGTGGTTCAGCTGTCCAGTGACGTTGCGTTAGCAGCAGTTCGAAAAAAACGCCTTGCTGCTTCACAGGTATCGGAGGAAGCCTGTGCTAGCTTTCGCCCTCCTAGCACTGGTGGAGTCATGTGTTTGAAGGAGTCCTAACTAGCAGGTAGAACTGGACACATCGAAGTTGGGGAAAAGATTGGGGAAAAAAAAAACAATAACATAAATAACGCTAGTGGAGCAATTGAAAGACAGCCAAAACTTTTGCGTAAGCGACATTTTATTTTTGTTTTTTTTTTCCAATATTCTTGAATTTGGCAAATTCATGCTAATTGTGCATTCATATTTATAGACATGTGTCAAAGTAAACTTTTCATCTACTTAGGAAATCAACAAAACATGTCTTTTGAGCCCTAACCTTCACACACAACTTATATTCATATATTCATGTTCATCTATTCTATCATAAACTACCTCTGATATTCAGATATCATCACTGCCCAAAAACTCATATCTCCAAAATAGCAAGGAGAGGGCAAAAACTTTACTTTCAGTGTAAGTCAATGTAAAGAACTTGTATTCCAAGCAGTTTTAGAGCCTTTCTGTTGGTCCATTCATCATGAAATTTTCACACAATGTACAAGACAGCTGATGAAATGATGTAGAAAAGTAAAAATCGAAAAAATTGGAGATACGTTCTCATTTGGACAGCGACGATAAAAGGACAACAACAAACACTGAGAGCGTGACAGCTAGCTAGCAGTCTGTAAATATATGAAATCTATTTGGATTTTTCTATTAAAACCAACACTGTCACCTCTAATTAGAACTGAACACAAACCTCGTAAATTTCTGGGTTCATAAAATTAGTAAAGGTTTCAATCACAGGAATGATTTTGCGGTATGTCAATTCAAACTATCAAATATATCTAATTTTATCAAAGATTTAATGCAACTCTAGTAGTTTAAATTCATTTCATTTATAGTACTGAATACTTAGTAGTTACCGAATTATAAGGCTTGAGATGTTTACTAACTGAAGTTTCTTCAAGAATGTTTTCATGGAAGTCCATGATGCGACCGGACAGACCACAGGAGAGTTGGTGTGGAATGATGCAAATGCAGAATGTATTAGTATAATAACAATATTAGTATTTTGTCCATGTTGTGCAGTCTGTGCTGTGTAAAAGAGGCGGAGCCTGCTGTTCCTGCAGCAGGCTGAGGATAAGTGGATACGACAGTGCTGTGTGCCTGTAATGGCCAGACGGAAAGTCCTAATCAAACACAAATGTTTATCAGGGTTGCAGTTCCTACTGTCTGCTTCTCTTCCAGACAGACGACAGCCGAGTCACCACAACGTGTGTGATTACATGCACAAGCACTGGTGTGTATTACTGCCATTATGGGACATTTCCATCTGCTTCTGCATGGTTATCAGGGGTCAGACGGTTTGAGTTTCGTTCTACCTAATTAGTTTAAAGTCAAAAACACATTTCAGACGTTTAACGGACTTCAGACTAAAGTCCTTTTGCTTTGAGTGACTTTATACCTTAATTGTGTTGTATTAAAGTAAATGTATGTTGTTTGGTTCATACTCAGTTGATTTTAGGTGGTGATTCTGAATATGTTTTAGAGAAGAAGAGACAGAGAAGTCAAACATCACTTTCTGGATAAAACTGTAATTAATATTTTTAGGCTATATACAAAGTTATGTTTTAAAAAATATATTATACAATATAATGTTATTTATTAATACATATGATGGATAATGAATGTGTCTGGGTCTCTGTCTTGACTCAGACTCAATGTGTCTGGGTCTCTGTCTTGACTCAGATTCAATGTGTCTGGGTCTCTGTCTTGACTCAGACTCTATGTGTCTGGGTCTCTGTCTTGACTCGGACTTCATGTGTCTGGGTCTCTGTCTTGACTCAGACTCGATGTGTATGGTTCTCTGTCTTGACCCGGACGCAATGTGTATGGGTCTCTGTCTTGACTCAGACTCGATGTGTCTGGGTCTCTGTCTTGACTTCAACTCGATGTGTTTGGGTCTCTGTCTTAACTCAGACTCGATGTGTCTGGGTCTCTGTCTTGACTTAGACTCAAAGTGTCTGGGTCTCTGTCTTGACTCAGACTTGATGTGTCTGGGTCTCTGTCTTGACTCGGACTTGATGTGTCTGGGTCTCTGTCTTGACTCAGACTGGATGTGTATGTTCTCTGTCTTGACTCGGACTTGATGAGTCTGGGTCTCTGCCTTGACTTGGACTTGCCTCCAGTGGTCTTACACTGCAAAAAGTCCAACTTGCTAAATGTTAGGCAAATTTTAAAAATACAGCTGGCCCAACTTTCTCATGATGATTTAACTGACTCAACAACCTTTACTGAGTTCATGACTGTCTCATAGCACACACACTACATCAACTGACAATTTTAAGCTGATGTAGTGTTTTTCCATGAGTTCTAGTAGGCTGGCAGTTAGCTAGATAATGCTAATAACCCAGCTAACATGAAGAGTCAGCCCAAGCTTGGCTGCTGTGTTGTGGTCTCGGCTAAGAGTTTTGGCACACCAGAATTGGGACAGGTACAGGTGAGGCTCGGCAACTGATGTTTTAGCAAAAAAATATAATGGCAGATTCCACCTGTACCGAGGCAGATTCTACTCATACTGAGGCAGATTCTACCTATACTGAGGCAGATTCTACCTATACTGAGACAGGTTCTACCCGCACTGAGGCAGATTCTACATATACTTACGCAGATTCCACCTGTATTGAGGCAGATTCCTACGCTTCACCGCAGAAATGGGAACAGTACAGTGCAGCTTCTGGAAACTTCGGAAAGCTTCAAAATGCGTCTGGTAAGTAAATGCTTGGTTTATTTGATGTACCAACAGTTTTTCAGTCAGACATTTACTCAAACCTAATCCTGTGATTTGTTAGTGTTGAACGCTTCATATGTTAAAATGAAAACAAGCATCACTTGCTAACAGTCAGTTAGCTCGCTATTATCTGCTGTGGTAGCTAGACTAGCAAGTCACCTCTTTTATTTGCATTACATGAACAAAATAATAAGACGAAAGCTTAAAAAACACTACCATTTTGAACTTGGAACGGTGTTGAATTTATTTTCTAATATATATTTTTAGTTTAAAGTTTTTCTGCACAAGCTAAAGATTTTTCACAATATAACCACAACACTACATTACAGTTTAAATTCTTGTAATTGCATTACTGTTACTGACTTAACACAATAATATTACTCATATTTCACTGAGAGAATAATTGAATTTATGCAGTGCTTTTAAAACGTTTCCTCTATATAGATTATTTGTGTCTGTCCTTGAATGTAATGTCGTGGTATCTAATCACACTAATATGCTGAAGAAAAGACAGACCCAAACTCGCTCAAACAGACCAGACTCGATTTACAGTCAGGAACAGCTCTGCAAGCTTTACGTTAATTCACTTTATTTCCAAGGCTGCAGTTTTAGAGCTGTTTCTAGTGACTCGTTTATGGGTTTTAAAACATCATTAACTAAATTCTCCATATTAATAAAGCATAACTGGCCGTGTTTGAAGGCAGTGATACTGACAGGCCTTTAAATGATGTTTACTATGATTGGCTTTTCTTTCTAAATAAAGAACTGAAAGCACTGTTGGGTTTTTCCCTTGTACTTTCCAGCTGTTACAGATGTGTGTGAGTGTAATACAGGAGTACAGTAATGAGTAATGAGATTACTCTTCATTCTCAGTTTTCAAGCAGCATCAGCCGTTCATAAATTTAAACAGTAACTGACTGTCTTATCCACACAGGGGACACTAACAGGCCTTTCAGTGATCTTTACTGTGATTGGCTGTTTATTTTCAAGTCCAGTATTGAAAAAAGAGTGTTAGAAAGAGAGCAGGAGGTGAGAGAAGGTGAGAAATAGTAAAAAAAAAGAGAAGATGAAGAGCAAAACAGAGAGAAATTGGGTAAAGAATAGAAAGAAACAAATAGAGAGAGAGAGAACAGAGATAGAGAAAAAAAGGAGAGAAAAACAAAAGCAATATGAAGAGCAAAAAAGAGAAAAGAGAGAAAGCGAAATAGAGAGCAACATGAAGAAAGAGAGAAAAAAGGAGGATAGAAAACAGAGAGGATAAAGAGAAAAGGAGAGAGTATCAGGGAGAGAGAGAGGAGATGGAAAGAAAGAAAGAGAGAGGGTAAAAAATAGAGAGAGAAAGAGAAAGGGAGAGAGAGAAAAAGAAAGGGAAGGAAGAGAGAGAGGGAGAGAATAGAAAGAAAGAAATAGAGAAAGAAGAGGGAAAGAGAAAAAGAAAAGAGAGAAAACTAAAGCAAGAGAAGAGGAAAAGAAAGAGTGAAAAGGAGAGAGCAAGACAAAGAAATAAGAGAGAAAGAGAGGAGAGAAAATAGAGAGACAGAAGATAAAAAGCAAAAGAGAGAGAGGAAATAGAGAAAGTAAGAAATAGAAAGAAAAAGAAGGCAAAAGAGCAAGAGAGATAGAGTCGGAGAGAGAAGATGGAAAGAGCAAAAGAGAGAAAAGAAAGAGAAGAAAAGAAAGAGTGGGAGATAGGGAGAAAGAAATAGAGAGGAGGAAGAGATTAAGAGAAAAAGGAGAGGAAGCAAAAGCAAAAGAAGGAGCGAAAAAGAGAGAAGAGACAGAGAAAGAGGATAGAGAAATAGAGAAGGAGAGAAAACAGAGAGACAAAGGATAAAGAGAAAAAGAAGGAGAGAGAATTAGGAGAGAGGGAGGAGATGGAAAGAGAGCAGGAGAGAGGGTATGAAATAGAGAGAGAGGGCAAAAAAGAAAGAGAGAAAGAAGAGGGAAAGAGCAAAAGACAGAAAAGAAAGTGAAGATAGAGAAAGAAGAGAGAGAAAGAGAAAACAGAGAGAAAGAATATAAAAAAACAAAAGAGGGAGGGAGAGAGGAGATAGAGAGAAAGAGAGAGGGTATGAAATAGAGAGAGAAGGCAAAAGACCAAGAGAAAGAGAGGGAGAAGAGGGAAAGAGCAAAAGAGAGAGAGAAGAGAAAGAGAAGGAGAAGCAAAAGAGGGAGAAAGTGGGAGATAACAGAAAGAAAGAAACCGAGAGAAAAGAGGGAAAGAGAAAAAGAAAGGAGAGAAAGCAAAAGCAAGAGAAGAGAAAGAGAACAAGCAATAAGACGAAGAAGAGACAGAGAAAGAGCGGAAGAGAGAGCAAGACGAAGAAAGAGGAGCGAAAAAAGGGAAGAAGAGAAAACAGAGAGACAGAGTATAAAGAGAACAAGGAGGAGAGATAGAATCAGTTAGACAGAAGAGATGGAAAGAGAGAAAAAGATAGAGAGAAGAGGGATAGAGCAAAATACAGAGAAAAAAGTGCAGATGAATAAAGAAGAGCAAAAGAAGGGAGAGAAAGAGAGGAGAGAAAACAAAGACCAGATAAAAAGCAAGAGAGAGACAGAGGTAGAAAGAGAGAGGGTAAGAAATAAAAAGAGAGAGAAGGCAAAAGAGCAAACAAGAGAGAGAAAGTGGGAGATAATTGAAAGAAAGAAAGAAAGAAAGAAAGAAAGAAAGAAAGAAAGAAAGCAAATACAAGAGAAGAGGAAGAGAACAAGTGAAAAGAGAAAGAAGAGAGAGAGAGAGAGCAAACGAGAGCAAGACAAGGAAAGAGGAGCGAGAAACAGAGAAGGAGAGAAAACAGAGAGATGGATCATAAAGAGATGGAAGAGAGAAAGATAGAGGGTGAGGAATAGAAAGAGAGAGAGAAGACAAGGAATAAGATAAAAAATAGAAAGAGAGAGAGAAGACAAAAGAGCAAAAAAGAGAGAGAAAGTGCGAAAGAGAAAAAGAAAGGAAGAGGAAGCAAAAGCATAAGAAGAGGAAGAAAAACAGTAAAAAGGAGAGAGAAGAGACAGAGAAAGAGCAAAAGAGAGAGCAAGATGAAGAAAGAGGAGAGAGAAAGATGGAGAGAGAGAGCAGATTGAAAGAGAGAAAAGAGAGAGGGGAGGGGGGCCGGCGGGGGGCGGCGGGGGTCTCCTACAGTGACTCCTCATCAGTAACACATGAATATTCTCCTTCAGGCTCCGACTAAAGGGAGAGAAACAGAGCCAAACTAGCCGGAGAGAAGTTGAAAGGCCAAGACCGGAAAGAGAGAGATTTTGAGGAAAAAGAGAGTCAGAGAGAGAGTAAACAAGTAATAGAGAGGGAAGGAGAGAGAGAGAGAGAGGGAGAGAGAGAGAGAGAGAGAGAGAGAGAGAGAGAGGGAGAGAGAGGGAAGGAGAGAGAAGCAGGAAATGGTTTCATTGCTGCTCTTTGATCTGGCCTGGTTTATACGCCTGCTTTGCCTGGCACACTGGAGCCATTCATCGCTCCCCACTTTAATAACTTTGTTTTTACAGACTCGCCCGTAAAGGGACAAAACAGAAATGGCTTTTAAAAACACACTCCGGGCCATGAATGGGGACCAATATAAGCTGCTAAAATCTGGTTTAATTTCCCCCCGTTTGAACGCGTCTGAGAACAGACTTTAGCCAATGGCAGCCTCTCGTTCACTGGCTTCATGAATACTGTACCCTAACGCCCTCTGTGATCAGAGCCATCAGATCAGCTCACCTTGATGACCTACCTGAGGAGCCTGGCCTGATTCCCTCACCCAGGCTTTCCTAGCGTTGTTGTTGAACCCCACTGTTTAATCACGTCACCCGTGTACTAATAAAGCGCTCTGTTAGAGTCAATCTAAACCAGTGGCCGTATTACAGAATCCTCCTATCTTTATATCTTGACTTAAGATCTGACAGGTTGAGATCAGATTTTTCACAACATCGTATTAGAGAAGCAATAAATTTAGGAATCTTATCTTACAGCATCTTATCTCAAGTTAGGAAATCTTAACTTACTCGATCAAAGTCGACAATTAACTGTCATGTCTGTTACCTAGCAACCGACCATAGGCGCACCACAGCTAAGACGTAAACACATAATCAAAGTAATCAAGCTAGTTAGCCATACAGATAACATTAGCTACTGTTACTGATGTAAAGAAGGTCAAATAAAACTAAAGCGCGATAAACTGAGAGTTAATATTATTGTGTCAGAGCTTCATGCTGTTAATCAGAGCGTCGCCGTTCTCAGTTTCAGTTTCAGTTCCCAAACGCTTTAGCTGAGCGTGCTAACGTTACTCCTCCTAATAAACAGACACACGTTCATCATTCACCGCCATCTCTCTAATATGTAATCTGATGAGTTTTCACCAAAATTAACGCAAGAAGGTAATCGATTTTTTAAAAGCTTTTAAAAAACCCTCACAAGTCAAAGCACTGTGCTGCCTCTCACTGCATAAAACAATAGAAACAGACTGTTAAAACAGAAGTTAAGACAGATCTGGGGTTTATCTTAAAGTTAGGACAGAATTTAGGAGATTTAGTCTAGTTAGGATGTTTCTGTAACACTGTTTTCTTATCTGGAGTTAATGATAAGATCATGAACTGTTATTCTGCAATAGCCTCTGTCCTAAATTCAGTCCTAACCAAAGTTGTCATGGTGACTAAGCAGGTAAAATAATATTTTAGACTTCTACAGCAGCAGCTATAACTCTGTACGGGTTCATTTAGTAGTGATAGCACAAAGATTCGTTACTGGTGCTGTGCAATGCAGGGCGTTGTGTTATATTACGAAGTCAGTGGTCACTAGTGATGCCCAGAAATGAAAATCCTTAAAACTGAAATTTAGAGCACACCAGGAAATGAAGACTGAAAAAAGATGAATAAAAATTGTTTACATATAATAAACTTACTGAAATGATGCATGTAGACTACAGAGTTTGCCACAACATCCAACATCTTTAGCTGTTGTTTATGAATGTTTCATCATATAAAACAGTGAGTTTATGTGTGAACAGAGGATGTGGCCACAGTAATTATTCATTATTGGTCATCTGTGCTGTAGCTCCTCCAATCACGTCCTGCAGCTTAATCAAAAGGAGGAAATGATTACAATGAATATTCAAAACAAAACCAAAAAACTTCCTTTTATCTGCCCCCCGTTTCCCAAGAGGTGCTTAGAATTTAATCTCCTCTAATGAAAAATGCAAAGTGTGTGTGTGTGTGTGTGTGTGTGTGTGTGTGTGTGTGTGTGTGAAAGGCTGAGCTGTCTGCTGTGGCTACTATGAGTGCAAATCTCTGACCTCACAGTGATTCCACTGGATCACGATTTTAGTAAGACCTGAATATCGCTATGTAAATTTGACATAACCATCTCATTACCATGTCATAAACATGTCATAGCAGATGTCTTATGCTGTCTTGAGTCATCTTGAGAGATTCTGTTCAGTAATATATCAGACTTGTGTCCTCATTGTCGGTAATTGTTATGACAGATGCCATAATGTTTGATGTCATAATGACTAATTAACATACGCTTAGCAAAAATTAGGATGTGACGTAAGCATGACATCAAAAATTATGGCATCTGTCATGACAGTTACTGGTAATGATAACATGATGCGGATAAACTACTGATTACGTGACAACATCTGTCATGGCTACTCATTACAGCATATGACATCTGCTGTGATACGCTTATTACACGGTAATGACAGTGTTCACGAAAAGTAACACTCTTTCTCTCTTGATTGTAATAATAATAATACTAATAATAATAATACTAATAATAACAATAATAATAATAACAATAATAATAAATTATATCAATTTTTATTTTAGTTACAAAAGTTTTTTTTTACATAGGAATATAAGTAAAACCTCATATCTCAAAAAGTGTAACTTTACAGGAGAAGGAAAAAACCTACTTTACTTTTAATGTAAGTCAATGGAACCAGACTTTTTGTCCAAGTAATTTTGGCCATTTCTTTTGGTCCATTCATCATGAAATTTACACACAACATAAAAGGCAACAGGTAATTTCAAATTATGTTAAAAACTGAAAAATGAAGATAAATGGTTTGTTCCAGCAGCAGTGATATATATATATATATATATATATATATATATATATATATATATATATCTGCTTTGATTATAAATGATCATATTTCCACCAGCACCTCTATGGGATTTGCTATGTCAGCGCTTTGATGGAGCACATGAACAATTTTTGGCAATTCTAGGTTAAACATAGACATTCAAACCTGTATATTACCTTCAATGTTGCAGTGGTACAGCAACTCCTTCAGTAAACACCGGCACAGAATGGCTGCCAGTGATTTTGATTACTAATAATTGACCACTCGTGTGTGTCGTCAGTGATGCACCTTTTTTGTTTGCATTCAGTGACATATCTAGCACTTTCAGAAGGCCTAGAGTGACAGTTTTTCTCATCAAAATTAGGGGGTTAATTAGGTAGTAATTAAGGTAGTTAATCGGATGGGTAAGGCCTTTTGTTTGGCTTCTGAAGTTCTGACCATTGGAAGAGCTCACTTGGCTGTGTCTTCTCTGAAGGCCTACATGGCCCTGAGGGTTCTCTTCTGTTTTGGTACAATTCATAATTATTCAATACAAAACTGGAGCCCAGTAATTTGGTTTGGGCTGAAAAATGAATGCATACTTTATTGGATATTATTGCATCGTGAGTCAAACTTTCACATACAATGCATTTCTATACTCCTCGTGGTTATGGATGTAGTGGCTGGTGTTTAGCTTTGATAACATTATATATTGCATATTACATGATTCCATGTCTTATCATTTGTTTCTGACCGCTGTATGCGTCCTTCGCCATGGCGACGTGCTGTCAGCGGGATGGCAGCAGGAGTGGCCTTGGACCTTGATTGTTCGGCAGGGTCATCGCAGAGCACAGTTCAGCCTTGTACGGGTCTGCAGCTCACGGACAGTCAACAGGCACACAGATTACAAGACAAGATGTACAGGAAAACCATCAATCAGACGTCCGATTACTGATATTAAAACTTCTTTCAGTGATTTGTAGACTATAAATTAGTTTCCCTCATGAAAATCAATTAATCCACCTGAAATCAACTAATATGCTCTAATTTGAGTCGTGTCCTCTGTAGAAGATTCTCCACCAATCAGTGAAACGTGGCCCGGGATCTGAGCTGAGAGCATCAGAGGAGCTTCAAGAACTCCATCTCTACAAATGTAAAGTCCCTCAGTGAGTTTCACCTAACTCTCAGTGTGTGTGTGTGTGTGTGTGTGTGTGTGTGTGTGTGTGTGTGTGTGTGTCTGTTTTTCTGTATTTCTCTCTCTGTGTAATTTTCAATTTCCAAATTTAAATAGTTTTATTGGCATGAACTGCAATTAACAACTGTTGCCAAAGCGATTAAAGAAGAGGTTTTAAAATGTGATAATAATAATAATAATAATAATAAAGTAAAAATTTAATATAAAAAATGTGTATCTCTCTCTGTGTATCTCTCTCTGTATCTTTCTCTGTGTATCAATCTCTCTCTGTGTATCTCTCTTTCTCTGAGTATCTCTCTCTCTGTATCTTTCTCTGTGTATCTCTCTCTCTGAGTATCTCTCTCTCTGTATCTTTCTCTGTGTATCTCTCTCTGTGCATCTCTCTCTGTATCTTTTTTTGTATGTATCTCTCTCTGTGTATCTCTCTCGCTCTATATATATATATATATCAGTCTCTTTGAATATCGCTCTCTCTCTCAGTCTCTCTTTGAGTCTCTCTCTCTCTCTTTCTCTCTCTCTCTCTCTCTCTCTCTTTCTCTTTCTCTCTCTGACTAAGTTCTACAATTAACTCTGGTTGCCATACAGAGATGAAAATCCTCCTTCCTTATTAGTGTAAATACACACTAAAAGCTGACACAGCATCAGAAACTCAGTGTATTTCAGTTAGGATGCTGCATCAGTTCTGTCGGACTAGAAATGTGCCTGTATGCAGTGAAAAGATGCATCGTTGAGCGTCGAACCATTTAAACTTTTGCTGCAATGGATTCTGACGTGGAGGCGCTACTAGAAACGTCCAGGCAGAAGACAGATGAAAATCGAAGACAGTAGCAACAATGCGCACTCTTTTCCTGTTCTATAGGACTTATTGGCCTTCGTGGCTGTTGTCTGTTTGGCTGTACATGGCCATCGCCAAACCTTCTTTCGATGGTCTGTATTTCTTTGTTTCTGGTGCAAATATTTTGTTTCCCAATGGATTTCGAACTGTACAAACTCCGCTCAGCTCCAGCTGTGTACACACCTTCTAGATGGACAAGATCTGCACGCGTATGCATCTAACGCTCTGTCCTTGTGTTGTCTAGTGTGTAGGCACCCTTACATTCCTTCATGTAGTTCATCCACACTACAAAGAGTGATGGAGGGAAGAATGAGGGAAGACTGAGGGAGTGTGACAGAAATGAAGGTATGGGGGATAGAGCAGAGTGGAGGGAGTGCAGACAGGACTTTTAATGTGCTTTTAATGGCTGTGAAAGAGAGAGCTGGGCACAAACTAACACTGGGTCATTATTTTTTATTGTAGTGAAACTGGTTTGAATAGAACAGCTTTTGGTCATCTTCTCGTATTCCCATAGCAACAACATCTGTGGAATTTCTCAGTATTCAGACAGATATTTTCTCCAAATTCACCCTGAGGAAAGCAACAAATTTCACCAGTAGTGTTTCTGATTACTGAGTCGTGTGGATAAATTACATAATTATCTCTCTATAATTATCACGGTACAAAGTGATTACTGTGTCCTATAAAGAAATAGTGTAACTCATCACACTTTTACAGAAGAACTGTGTTACATCATTCAATGTGTCGCTAAGGGAACAATATTAATTTCACACAGTGCGTTTAAGGCATAAATATCCTCTCTATGGATTATCCATGTCTGTCTTGATCGTGATCTGTCAAAGCATCTAATCATACCGACATGAAGCTGATATATAAAGATTTCTGTGCTGACAGACCCTCAGCTAAACAGACCAGACTAGATTTACATGCAGGAGCAGCTCTAGAAGATTTACAGAGTTTTTAAACTGCATTAATTAAATTTATCATTTATTAAAGCATAAACTGTCTGTGTGAGAGTAAATGCAGTGGTACTAACAGGCCTTTTAAACATGCTCACTGTGATTGGCTATTTATTTCAAAATTAAAAAGATATGAAGAAATGACTGCTGGGGTTTCCTCTGTGCTCTGTTAATTAATGCCAGGATTTTGCAATATTTAACACAAAATTTTAATAACATCACCCTGTATTCATCATTTTAGTGTGACATCAACTCAACTCATCATCTCAACTCAACCAAATGCGCAATTTACTGGTGCGATTTATTCAGATGACATAAATAAATTTGAGCATATTTGACCTAATCACAATTTTCAGGCAGCGAAAATGCAGCATTATTTTATCCACCCAGTGTTTGATTTTTGTGAACTTTCACTAGTGACAAGAACTCCCTGACCATGGTCATCTTTGGTGTTAACATGGCCACAGCCAAGGTGATGAACTAGCTGGACTTGGAACAATTTAAAAAACAAAAACACTAAAGGATCCGAATCTCTAAAAGCAGCTCAAACGGAGCTCAAACAGGGGTGTGAAAGAACTCAAAGTTTCAGCTTTGAAGCTCTTCACGCTATTTTCTCTATGGACAGTAGCCCAGTATCACTGTTTGGCCAATCTGTGAGGAGCAAACAATACGATTTGCACTTGAAGACATTCTACCTGTTTGCCTTCTGCTTCGTCTCGTGTGGAGCTGCAGCCCTAAAATCAGCTCAAACTTTCAGCTCCTGAATGAGGTGGAGAAACTCTCTGTGCTCCGTTAGCTTTTACAAAGTGGAAAGCGTCCTGCTCAAGATAAGATAAGATAAGATAAGACAAGATAAGATAAAATAAGATAATCCCACAACTGGGCAATTCCCAGTGCTACAGCAGCAAAGGGACAGCAAGGAACTTAAGAAAAGAAGTAACAAGAAAAGAATTGACAAGCAAGTAATTAACGCTGTTAATTACTTAACACAGCTACAGTTTGCCCCGTGTTACTATGTAGACAATATATAAAATACCAAAGATAAAAAACAGAAGATAAAAACATAAACTCTATCCTTCACATAAACTCTATTCACAAAAATGAACTATATAAACAATTATAAATAAACAAACAAAAAAATACACTGCAAGGATTTTTTTTTACCAGAATTACACATGGAATATTTCACATAAAGTACTGATTATGTTGCACATGGGAATGGCGATGAATTAACAATATAAATATTATAAATAGAAAAGCAAAATAATTTTACACTATAGAGACATTTTACATTTTATAGTTTTATGCTTGACTTTGTTTGTTCGTATGTTTGTGTGCTGGAACACTGAGTTGTTGACCAAAATATTATTGTTTATTAGTGTTGCCAGATATGTTTTTTTATTTTATAAACTATCGTTAAAACTGTAAAATGTGTATTCAGATTTTTAAAATGCATATTATTTTTCATTTGTGTTTTTTTTCATTTAATTTATTTATTCATATGTCTGAAGAATTAAAATTAATAGTCAATTTTGTAAAATGTGTCATATTTGCAAATTTACAGTAAATTTACAGTAAATTGTTATATAAAAATACAGGATATTACTGTATCGTAATTTTAGTGTTTTTCATTAATTTATATGTCTGGAGAATCAAAATTACTAGTCAATTTTGTAAAATATGTTAAATTTGTAAATGTTCAGTAAATGTACATTAAATTGTTATGCAAAAATACAGAATGTTACTAGATTTTAATTATAGCTTATTACTATAAATGTACAGCAGAATAACAGCTACATCACAGTAATCTTGTGGTGCAGGTGAGTGTGGAGTCACATATTGAACCATATTAACAGTAAATAACAGTAAAATAACAGCTGTATGCTGTTATTTACTGTTAATATGGTTTAATAAATTACAGTGAAGGTAATGTAACTAGTAGCCAGTGATTTACGGTAATTTTACTGTAATTTTTTACAGTGTACTTTTCACAGTTTTAGAGAGTACTCTAGAAATAAAAAGTAATGATTATTTTTCCAGGAAATAAGAAGTAAAGTAATCCCATTACAGTCAGTAATTAGTCATTTGTAATTGATTACATTTTCTGAGTAACCACCTCAACTCTGCTAATGACTGAATGTTGAGCAGAGCTGAAGTGGCTACTCAGAAAAGGTAATCACCTCAGTAATAATATGCAGACATATTTAAGTGTGTATGTGTGAGAAACTCCTCACTGACTCATCTGCGGTTTCACCGGCCCTGTATTGTCTCCACCGTGGCCCACCACTGACCCAACCTCCGTTTTCCCTCGCCCTCCTGCACCCCCACCGACCACACATATTGTTCTGTTTTCTGCCCCCATGTGTGTGCACGTACGTGTGTACGTGTGTGTGTGTACGTGCTGCTGACCATTCCACCAGGTTCTACTGCCAAACGCTTCAAGAGCCGAGCGCAGAACAATGTGTGTGAATGTACAAAGATATACAAATACAATACAAATCCAAAGCCGCACTGAGAGTGGAATATCCTACACAGCCTATCTCATTAGTACAGTAGACAAGAGAGCTAATTATAGTCACGGCAGTTTCCCAAGCCGGCCTTTAACGACCATATTTCCGTGTTTTTCCATACTTTCCATGCTCCCGTTCCCAGGAGATCAGAAGCAGGTCATCCATAGGCTGCTTTATCAGGATCAGGTGTGTCAAGTGGCAGTTATCACCAGCGATAGCAGCATGATGCATGATGTAATTGTATATGACTTATTTCTGACTCATTGGTCATTGAAACTGTTGAAAATGCAGGTTCTAAGCTTTCAATCTATACCACGTTTGTGTTTGCAAGTAGAAAAGGTCATTTAAGATGATCTGAATTTGCTGAAATGTTATTCTTTTGAGTTTCAGGCAAAGAAGCCATCATTAACCCTTTTTCATAGACTGACATTGAAACAAAGCCACCCTGTACATTTGTTATTGTTTGGCACTGAACACAAAACTGGAAGTGCAGACTAACCTGTTGATACAGAACATAAATCGAGATCAATATAATTCACTTCATCAATAACTATATAATTAAATGTTTAACTACAAAGTTACATAATTAATTACATAGTAATTACATTTGAATGATATAGTAACAGTAAAAGTAGTAAAAATTATTTGTAGAAACCTCTTCTTGTTTTCCTCTGAAATCAATGTAGTAAATAGAGATTTGTCTCTCTTTGCTGCAGTAACAGCCTCTACTCTTCTAGGAAGGCTTTACACTAAATGTTGGAACATTGCTGTGAGAATTTGATTGAGCATTAGTGAGGTCAGGTACTGATGTTGGATGGTCAGTTCTGGATCACTCCAACTCATCCCAAATGTATTGATTGGATGGAGCTCCATCAGTCCAGAGAACACAGTCCCACTGCTCCACAGCCCAATGCTGGGGGGCTTTATACCCCTCTAGCCCACGCTTGGGATTGGACATAGTGGCCTTAGGCTCATATGCAGCTGCTCCAGAGCATCCCAGTGCTTTTATACAGAGATCACTATACACACTGTGTGTGCACACCATAAAAGTCACTCATCATAAGGGCTGTCTGGATACTTTTGGACTTGCTTTTATTCAAATATAAATGTTAGGTACTTCAAGCAACACTGGAGGCTACAGCTACTGGATGTTTCTTGTGTTTTTACGGCCAACCTCAGGCGCCTTCTTGGTTCTCTCAGACGAGAGCTGGTGTCCTGGAAAGACTTTAATGTTTGAAGGGTGAATATTCAGTGTGGATGTAGGAATGATTGAGAGAGAGAGTGAGAGAGAGAGACAGAGCTAAAGTAAGCTTTTAATGACTCTTCCCTGCCAGTTTCTGATCAACACTCTAGAGTCCTATTAGAGAATCTCTCTCTCTTTCCCCAGTCAATCCAGGACAGCCTCAAATGACCAGGGAGCACTTCAACCGATCAGAACACTTGATCAGAAGCATTGCAGAAGAGGTCAGATGTGCCCCAAGACATATTTCTCTCTTTTTACATTGTATCTCATACATATGTATGAATATATGGAGAGAAAGTTTATGACGAGCTCAATGTTTCATTAAAATATTCAGTAGCACTTAACTGCAGCGTTCTGTTCATAAGGCTACATGACACCTACATAAGCTTGTCATGATAACTGACATAACCCCACATAAATGTTTGTCGATGCTTATTCCAATAAGCGTCGTCTGTCATAAAGGCTACTTTGATCAAAATTGGCAAGTAGTAATGTCTATTGGAATAAGCATTAATAAACATTTCGGAAAGGGTTATGTCAGTTATCATGACAAGCTTTTGTATGTGTCATGTAGCCTTATGAACTACCTTACAGTGTTCACCACTATTAATAGAGACACAGCTTTCCCACGAGTTGTGGTGCTTTATTATCTAGCTGTTGTTGGCCACAGCCACACCGTACATAAGCAGAGTTACTTTACTAATTACTTACTTTCCTCATCACTAGCCGCTCATTTTCCACTCATGTCTGACTCTTTCAGCCCTCCACATACCAGACAGCTACTCCGTCTGCCCTTCACAGTACGAAGCAAAATAACTCAATCAATAATACAAACAATAACCTAATGACCTAAAAAATAACCAATGACCTAAAATTAACATGGAAAACATTTATTTAATGTTGAACCACCACAAACCACCAGATGAGCTTCAGTTAACCTTGGCTCTGGAACTGTGCTGGAGGGATGGCACACCATTCTTCCAAAAGAAATTCCCTCAGTTGTTGATTGGATGATGGTGCTGGAGAACGTTCTCCAACACGTCAGTCCAAAATCTCACATAGGTCTTCAGCTGAGCTCAGTGGACAGTGGATTCTGTAGCATATAATGGTAATCTTGTATACAAATTATCATCATATGCTATGCTAAAATTCTTGTATACAAATTTGTGCACCTCACTTATATTACAGTGATGCACGTACATAAGCAACACCTTTATGACCATGTGGGATACTATAGCAACCACCTAGCAATCCCCTAACAACAACATGATATACCTGGCAATCACCTAGCAACACCCTAGCAATTGCCTGAAGCTTTATTGTGTCCACCTAGCAACCACCTGGAATACCAGTGCTACCATAGCAACACTCTAGCTGCCAGTTAGAGTACCACAGTAACCAGCAACACACTACCATCACTCTACATTTTCTTTCAATAAATGCAGTTCTGTAGTTACATACATACATACATCATCTAAACCGCTTATCCTTCTGGGTCGCGGTGGGGTGCTGGAGCCTATAGTTCTGTAGTTGCTCTTTGTTATTTAAATATTTTATGTAAATTATTTCTCAGTTGAAACAGGATCAGAAATTCTATGGAAAGTGCAGATTCTACACTTTTAATTTGTTTTTATAGGTAAAAGAGGATATATTTTATTCTGGTTTGGTCATTGAAGCTACATTTTTGCCATGTTTTTGTCATTGTCATTCTGTTTGCTTTAAAGCATCACTTTTTTAACCATGTGGGATACTATAGCAACGACTTAGCAATCCCCTAGCAACCACATGGTATACCTGGCAACCACCTAGCAACACCCTAGCAACCGCCAGGATACTATATCAACCACATAACAACACCCTAGCAATCACCTGAAGCCCCATGGCTGCCACCTAGCAACCACCTGGAATAACAGGGTTGCCATAGCAACACCCTCGCAGCCAGCTGAAGTACCATAGTAACCAACAACCCACTACTAACCACCTTGGAATTGCTTAAGCTCCCTCTACGCTTCACTCTACGTTTTCTTTTACATTTTTCTTCTTTTCTTGTCGGTAAAAGAGGATATATTTTATTATGGTTTGGACTAAACATAAAGCCATTAAAGTTGCATTTTTGCCATGTTTTTGCCATCATTAGGCTTTAAAGCAAACAGAAAAAAATATTACCCCAGCCTATGAATACAGAATGAAAATCAAGAAGAAAATTCTGAAAATTATTTATGTAATTCCACTTGAACAATACTGAAAAATGACAGTAATCACTCTAGACAGCTGAGATGTAAAGGGGTCCCCTAGCTGCCTTATTTTCAGAAATGGTCCACACAAGACACTCAGTTCAGTTTTTAGTGTATTTTTGGACCAATTTTTCTAATAAATAAGAGGCAGCTGAAATATTGATGAATCTGTCAAGGCTAACAAAAAGCTTTCATTTTCCCGCTCTGCTTTCCTTTGTTTCCTGCGACGGTGGCCGAGATCAGAGCCTTGTGTGCTAAACCACTACTGTAACCACAGCCAAATATCAAATACAAAAATAAACTAGAAGCCTAACACCTACAACAAATAACTTCAAACACAGACAAATGTGCTGAACGTGATCAAAACAAAGCATGTGCAAATCTCTCTGAGCGCTTCTGATCAGTGAGTTGTGAAGATATTTCCACTGTGGTCATATTAGGCAGATGGCTGAGGCGTAGGAGCGGTTTTACAGGCCTTATACAGGAGGCACATCAAAGCTCACACATACACAGGAACACTAACACATATGGTCACGCTTGAACCTCTCCTGCACATTTCTGTAAAATTATTACAGTATTAACACGTATGCTGGGAAATGAGTGCTTGTACGCAATGTAAAATCCCAGTTACAGAAAAGATGGACAGTAGATAAATTGCAAATAAGAACAGATAGCAGTGATTTATAAATCTACTTTGACCTGTATTTGAGCACAACTGTACAAAGACAAGATATTAAATGTTTTAATAAACTTAATAATTAATACTTCATTGTTTTTTTTTTGGTAAATATATGTTCATTCTGAAATTGATGCCTGCAACACATTCCGAAAAAGTTAAGACAGTGAAAATTTATCACTGGGAATGTTGTAAATTATTCAGAAAACATTTCAAAGAGGTGATGTAATCAATTGCATATAAAAGGAGCATCCATGAAAGGCCGAGGCCTTAATGAGCAAAGTTGATCGAGGTTCACCATTTCGCCAAATAGTGCCTCAACAAATAGTCCAACTGTTTAAGAACATTCCTCAAATAGGGTTTACATTGATTTTAGATATTTTTCTTTACCCTCTATGATGCATAATATCACCAGAAGATTCAGGGAATCCATACAAACAAAAGGCCAAAAACCACAAATGAATGTCTATGATCTTTGTCTGCTCAGGCAGCCCTGCATTAATAGATATCACCACAAGATCTTAGGAATACTTTGACAAACCATTATCAATAAATACTGTTCGTTGCTACATTCACAAATGCAAGTTAAGACTGTACTGATGGTGGAAGCCCTGTATCAGCAACGCCCAGAAACGCCGCTGACTTCTCTGGGCTCGAACCCATCTGAAATACACTGATGCACTGTGGAAACATGGTCTGACGAGTCCACCTTTCAGGTTGTCTATGGAAATAATGTATGTCATGTTCTCTGGGCCAAAGAAGAAAAGGACCATCCAGATTGCTACCAGCATAAAGCTCAAAAGCAAGGTTCTGTCATGATATAAGGGGGTAGTAGTGCCCATGGCATGGCTAACCTGCACATCTGTGAAGGCAACATTAATGCTGTATCTATAATCCCCAGAAACACCGCCGACTTCTCTGGGCTCAAACTAATCTGAACTGGACTGATGCACTGTGGAAACGTTATGGTCTGATGAGTCCACCTTTAATTTATTTATGGAAATAATGGATGTCATGTTCTCTGGGCCAAAGAAGAAAAGGACCATCCAGTTTGCTATCAGTGTGAAGCTCAAAAGCAAAGTTCTGTCATGATATGGTGAGGTATTAGTGCCCATGACATGAGCAACCTGCACATCCATGTAGACAACATTATTGCTGTATCAACAAGACCCAGAAACACCGCCGAATTCTCTGGGCTCAAAGTGAAATCTGAAATAGACTGATGCACTGTGGAAATGTTATGGTCTGATGCGTCCACCTTTCAGATTGTTTATGGAAATAATGGACATTTTGTTCTCTGGGCCAAAGAAGAAAAGGACCATCCAGGTTACTACCAACGTAAAGCTCAAAAGCAAGATTCTGCCATGATATTAGTGCCCATGGCATGGGTAACCTGCACATCTGCGTAGGCAACATTAATGCTGAAAGATATGTACACATTTTGGAACAACATATGGTGCGTTTTAGATGCTGTCTTTCTCAGGAACATCCACGCTTATTCCAACACAACACCATGAAACATTCTGCATGTTTCACAGCAGCATGGCTGCGTAGTCTGAGTGTGTGGGTGCTAGACTGACCTGACTATGCATGTGGTGCATTATGAAGTGCAAAATAGGACATGGAAGGCCCTGTACAGTCACAAAGCTGAAGAATGGTGAAACTGGAATAATTGGTGTCTTCAGACTGTTTCAGTTCAGTTTATTAAAGGGGAACTCCATCAATTTTGAAGTAAACAAAATCATTCAGTGGTTTGTTGTGAAATGCACCTTTTATTGAGTCAGAATTGTTCACCATTATAGTACCAGGAACCAGACGTCATTATGTTTATACTACAAATATCACCATTTTGTCTGTTATCCAAAATGACCATTGAACTTATATGTGTCTTGTAAGTTTTTATAAGTCACGCTGATAATGGTAAAATAGTGCTAAATTTGAAATAATCTGTTTTCTTTGGGTACAGTTTTTTCCTTACAATGTCCTGCATGTACCTCTCTGCCCTGCACACATTTTGGAGAAGGGTCTGACCACAGAGCAGCAGACTTACACCTGCAGCTTCACTCCAGCAGAAACTGGAATCAAGGTAAGAACCTTTGTGAGTGAAATAAATAAACTTGGTCGTCGTCGTTAGCCACCGTGCATATATCACTGTTAGCCGTTAGCTCAGAACAGACGGTCTAAAGTAGGCCATGCCAAGAAAACAAAAACTGTCAACCTCGCTATCCTGCCTCATGACCTGGTGAGCAGAGGAGCTGGCATTAGCCGTGCTGAACGGCTGTAGCTACAGGCAAGTAACAACAAAAGCACGTTAGCTTGCGCGCATTGATCTAGGAACCATTGAACAATGGAGTAATTTTGCAAAATTGGTGGAGTTCCCCTTTAACTGCTGTCAAAGGGAAAGGTGATGTAACGTTCTGTAAGCATGCACCTGTGCCAGTTTTATGGAATGTGTTGCTGGCATCATATTTGAAATCACAAAAAACAAGTTCATAAGGCAAAACATCAAATATTGTGTTTTTGCACTGTTTAAAATTGAATACAGGTCAAACGTAATGTAGTAATCACTGCTTTCTGCTTCACTGGCATTCCACATACTGCCCCACCTTTTTTGGAATTGGGTTTGGTTGTATATAGTGCTCACTTGAGGGTATCTGGTGCACCCCTGATAGTATGTGGTGCACACTAGATAACAATAATAATTGAAATAACAAAAATACCAACAGCATGTCTTTTCAGAGGCTCCACTGATGTGTGTTCATGTGTTCAGTGGGGGTCTGGCAGTGTGTAACCATGTAATCATGTACGTATGTGGGACTGAGAGAGAGAGAGAGAGAGAGAGAGAGAGAGAGAGAGAGATTATCTCATTTAATAATATATGATGTGTCTGTTTGTGTAGTCATGCGTGCAGTGCAGCAACATGAGTTGTGTCTGTGTGTGTGTGGTGTGTGTGTGTGTGTGTGTGTGTGTGTGTGCATGCTGTGTGTGTCTGTCTACCCATCCGTGTGTGTGTGTGTGTGTGTTTATAGCAGTGGGGGTGTTCTGGACTCCCCGTCGTCTCTGTCAGACACTTTAATTAGATAAAAGGCGTCTGGATTAAAGGCAGTTCCTTAAAGCAAACTTCCCTGCAGCCCTGTGGAGAATTGATTTATGGGGTATTAGTGGGCGGCCCGTGCCCAGTCGGGAGCACCTTCAGTGGGGTTGACAGACCACCTCTCCCCCGCTGATCCAGCAGCCTGACGCTGATGGGCAAGTCTCAGTAAATCTGTACGTACTGATCTGTCTGTACAGAGCGGCTGTACCTGCACATACAGCAGACATCAGCACACACTGTCTCCACTTTGTATGATTTTATATTGAATGTTTTTAAAATGTTATTACATGTATGAATGTATTTATCATAATGACAACACCATTTCAAAACACCAGCTGCTCTTCACATTGTTTAAACATTTTATGGCAAATGAACCAATAGAAATGCTCCAAAGCCTTTTTAATTTTTTAAATGAACATTTTAATTAACCTCATTAACATTAAGAACGTTTTCCTTCCCTTTCTTTTACAAATTTTAAATATGCAGTACTGTGCAAAAGTCAGAGACCACCTTTTATTTCATTTTCAGTCAACACGCCCATTAATAAATCATTCATTTTTCAACAACAGGAAGAAAACGCTTTATAAACACCATAGACGACTTTCAAGAATTTTCTTTTTTTCATGTTATACTTTGTTGGGAGTGTGCTTTACACAAGAAATATTAATGCATATGATTAATACCTCCCTAATTAGAGAAATAAATATGTGTTTTCCATTATATGCCAGTTATTCTCTTGTTATAACCAAAGCAACATTTTGAAATTAAATTCTTCATGTTTGTATTCAACAGGAAATTACACAGAAGCCTCAATAACTAAATATAATATCATTTTTTTTTTGTATTTATCATGTTCACACCTTACCTTTATTACTGCTTCCATTCTGTTCAGGAGACTCTCTTTCAGTTTCTCAAAGAATCTGCAGACACACCACCAAAGTTCAGTCTTAGAAGTTGGTTGATCATTTTCTGAAGTAATCAAACACATTCAGTGGTGTCGAGGTCTGGACTCTGGGGTGGTCAGTCCATTGTTCAGCTTCTTTGTTTGATGTGTCCGTCTCCTTTTCTCAGTGAGATTCTTCTTGATCAGCTACACATCCTTTCAGACCCACAGCGCTGAGTCGTCTTCTCACAGTGGAAGGATGGACAGAAACACCTGTGGATGTTTTCAGATCTGAAACAGGCAGATTTCGTGCCAAAATTGAAGGTGATTCTTATGCTGAATTTACAAAAAGAGACTGTGTTTAGATATTTTCCAATGATTTTGAAGAAAATAAAGCTGGAATTTTTTTAAAGCCCATAAACTTAGGCAGTGATGGTTTCCCCCCATACCAAAGAAAGGTTATTTCCGCTAATATATTGCGTATAATACACAACGTGGAGGTACTTTACAAATAAATAAAGTGCTATTGCATGAAAATAAAGTAAATTTAAGAATAGTTGAAAAACACACATGAAAGTAAATCTATAGTTTTACATATGTTGGCAAATTTGGTGCAAAAATGCAAGTGATGTTTGTGCATAATTTGGATGTAACATGCTTTAGAAAACAATATTTTCCCGGCGGAAAGTCCTTGTTTTTCAGTTTTGTGGAGAAGTGAAGGTACAGCTGTAACCACTAAGTAATGTTGGTTTCCAAGAACATTGTACATATTTTGTAATATATTTTACAGTAAAAATGCATGTAATAGTGAAGCTACAGCTTTGCATATTCTTCTACACAGTGTTTCATGATTTCAAGGAATATAAAGCCTCACTGTAAAACTGTAATTTGTTTATTGATACCATTAAAAATTTGATTCCAATAAGAATCAAACCGGCAACAGAACTAACGATCTGTGTGTTTGCGGAGCTGACCCTCCTGTTCGGTCTGATGCTGTTCCTTCAACTGCCCTGATCAGGTGCCCACTGCTCACCACTTTCTGGACCAGTTGACCACCATGGAGCTTCCTGCTGTCCAGTGCTGTGCAGAAAGCCTCACTTGCATGAACTGACCCTCCTGATGATACTGCTGCCTTTACAGACTCAAACTATTTCATCATAGACATTATCTGCGTTCCAAAGCCTGGGCTGCAGCCGGGGTAGGGCGGGTCCTCGGTAGGACTGTCCTATGAAGCCTATTTGTCACACAAATGGAACAGCACTAACAAGGCTGCTTGGTGACGTCACCAAAAAGGTCCCGCCCCTTGAAATTGTGGTGTGAAACTTGTGAGGGAACTGGTGAGAGAAAATGGAGCCCGTTGCGTTGTGTTTGTTGCTATGGCAGCTAATACGCCAATGAGCTCATGTAGTACGATAAACTAACTATACACAAATACTTCTGATTGAAATACAACATATGGACAATATACAATATATGGACAAATCCTTTAATTAATCAATCATTTTACAGTTTATACGGTAATGAAGACATTTTAAAACAAGCTCTGCTCCGACGGCTTCGTTTTCCACCATTTTTGTGATGCTGTTTTTTTTTCTGCAGTCTAAGCTTTGGGGCGCAGCTATTACTTCACCTGCCTCACATCACAGTGAGCTCTTCTCATAGTCATACTGACAGATCATCATTACAGGCTTCTACCAGTCATTGATGCTCATGATTCTCAGTGATACACTTCTTATAGTAGTTACTGGTTTTCACTGGTAACAGTGACTGAGTTTCACAGATCTGTTTCTCACTGTTACTCAGACAGGCCTCTAACATTAGTCATCGGTTATCACTGCTTAATCTAAATACTTCTGTCCATTCTCTATTATCCTCTGTTCATTTTGCTCTTGTTTTGTTATTGTTTGTTATCCGGTGTTGACCAGAGGAGGATGGGTTCCCCTTTTAAGTTTTGGTTCCTCTCAAGGTTTCTTCCTTTTTCTCTTAGGGAGTTTTTCCTGGCCACTGTCGCCACTCATTGGGGCTCAGACCTAGGTGCTATATTAATAAACTTTGACTTGACTTTGCAATATATTGGATATAATACACAATGAGGACACATTTTAGATAGATAGATAGATAGATAGATAGATAGATAGATAGATAGATAGATAGATAGATAGATAGAGGGCAAAAGTGAGATGGTTCTGGCTTCTCTGATCAGTTTTTGAGGGCCTGCAGTGACGAAAGTCTTTAACCTGGAGTAATGACAGCTCTGGGTACCAGTGAAATGTTGTTTTTAAAAACAGATTGTAATAAATGGATTATAACACATCACATAGTGACATTTCCCAACTGATTCACATGTTTTTAAATGAAAATGAAGTGAATTTCAGAACTGTCCAAACACGCTGATGAAGGTGAGGCTATAGTCAGATATTTTAGCACATTTTGGGCCAAAATCGAATGTCTTTTTTTTTGCTCAGTTTTGATGACAAGGGCTTCATGAGTCCATCCTGTTACATTTTCTAATGATTTCAAGTAAAAATAAAGCTGCATTTCAAAAACTGGAAGCCTTTAATCTTGGATTATGATGGTTTTGGTGCACTAAAGAAATGTTGTTTCCAAGAATTCACAGTATATTAGATATAATAAACCATACAGGGACTTTTTTGAAACTGATTTAAGTATTTTTGCATGACAGTTAAGTGGATTTTAAAGATGGTCTAAAAACGTGTATGAAGGTAAGACTATAGTCTTATATATTTGGCAAATTTGGTGCAAAAATGTAAAACGATTTTAATGCTTAATTTGGATTAAACATGTTTCAAAAAACTGTCCTGTGACATTTTTTAAATAATTTAAACAAATAAAGCTGTATTTTTTTAGCGAGATAAACCTTTAACTTTTGGTTCTGACAGTTTTAGTCCACCAGTCAAACGTCTTTTACTAGAAGAATCTCCAGTTTATTGGATATAATACACCATGAGGACACAGTTTACATCTGATTTAAGCATTTTTACATGAAAATTTTGTGAATTTAAGAACAGCTCAAAATGGAAATGAAGGTAAGGCTATAGTCTTATGTATTTCAGCCACTGCAGTGGAAAAAGTCAAGGTGATTTTAATGTTTAGTTTGGCTGATAAGAGCTTCTACACAATGTGTTGAGATAAACTCCAAGGATTTTAAGGACGTTAAAGCTGGAATTTCAGAAAAACAAACCTGTAATCTTAGGCAGTGATGATTTCTTGATATTAATGAAAAGACTTTTCCAAGAACAATCACTATATTGAATATAAAACACCATGTGGAGACATTTTACAACGGATTTAAGTGTTAATGTATGTAAATTAACTGTATTTAAGAATAGTCCAAAAATGCTCATGAAGGTAAGACTATAGTCTTACGTATTTTAGCAATTGTTGTGAAAAAATCAAATGTCATTTTTTGCTCAGTTTTGATTATAAATGATGCACCAAACCATCTTGCTACATTTTCTAATAACATAAAGGAGAAATAAAGCTGCATTTTCAAAAATATAAGCCTTTAACCTTGAGTGGCGATGGTTTTGATGTACAGGTGGAAGTTTTTTTCTGAGAAGAATCAGGAATATAATGGATATTATAGACATTTTCCTGGTTTAAGTATTTTTGCATGACAGATGAGTGAATTTTAGACTATAGTCTTGTGTATTTTTGCCAAATTTGGTGCAAAACGATTTTAATACATAATTTGGATTAAATGTGTTTTACAAAACTATTCTATGACATTTTTTTAATAATTTGAACAAATAAAGCTGTATTTTTTAGAAAGATAAACCTTTAAAATTTAGTTCTGACAGTTTTTGTGAATCAGTCAAACGACTTTTAGATCATTGCATGGATGGATGGATGGATGCATGGATGGATGGATGGATGGATGGATACGTATAAGAATAAGAATCACTTTATTTGTAATACATACAAGCAATTAGTCTTGGTGAGTCACACATGTAACATAGAAACCAGAGCAGACAAGCACACAGACTGTTAACAAGAACTTAGCTAAAGGAAAAATACAATAAGAACAATAAATAGAGTAGAATATAGAATAAATAATAATAAAGAGCCATGGAGAGGAGCTAAAGAGATCTGTGAATATGTACATATGCAGATAGGAATATCTATACATATGCAGATCTGAGTAGACACATACTATAACAATTATAATATACAGATTATTACACACTTATATGAACTTTGTAAAAATTGAACATCTGTACAGTTGTGCAAATCCACATTATGTCACAGAGCAGTTACTGTAATACAGTAGGGGAGGTGTGTTGGTTTAAAGTGTGAGGTGAGAGTCAGTCCTGATGGTTCTGGCTTCTCTGATCAGCTTATTAAAGCTCTTGTTTTCCCCTGCAGTGATGAAAGTCTTTAACCTGGAGTAATGACAGCTGTGGGTACCAGTGAAATGTTGTTTTTAAGAACAGATTGTAATAAATGGATTATAACACATCACATAGAGACATTTCCCAACTGATTCACATGTTTTTAAATGAAAATGAAGTGAATTTCAGAACTGTCCAAACACACTGATGAAGGTGAGGCTATAGTCAGATATTTTAGCACATTTGAGCCAAAATCGAATGTGTTTTTTTTTGCTCAGTTTTGATGACAAGGGCTTCATGAGTCCATCCTGTTACATTTTCTAATGATTTCAAGTAAAAATAAAGCTGCATTTCAAAAACTGGAAGCCTTTAATCTTGGATTATGATGGTTTTGGTGCACTAAAGAAATGTTGTTTCCAAGAATTCACAGCATATTAGATATAATAAACCATACAGGGACTTTTTTTAAACTGATTTAAGTATTTTTGCATGACAGTTAAGTGGATTTTAAAGATGGTCTAAAAACGTGTATGAAGGTAAGACTATAGTCTTATATATTTTGGCAAATTTGGTGCAAAAATGTAAAACGATTTTAATGCTTAATTTGGATTAAACATGTTTCAAAAAACTGTCCTGTGACATTTTTTAAATAATTTGAACAAATAAAGCTGTATTTTTTTAGAGAGATAAACCTTAAACTTTCGGTTCTGACAGTTTTAGTGCACCAGTCAAACGTCTTTTACTAGAAGAATCTCCAGTTTATTGGATATAATACACCATGAGGACACAGTTTACATCTGATTTAAGCATTTTTACATGAAAATTATGTGAATTTAAGAACAGCTCAAAATGGAAATGAAGGTAAGGCTATAGTCTTATGTATTTCAGCCACTGCAGTGGAAAAAGTCAAGGTGATTTTAATGCTTAGTTTGGCTGGTAAGAGCTTCTACACAATGTGTTGAGATAAACTCCAAGGATTTTAAGGACGTTAAAGCTGGAATTTCAGAAAAACAAACCTGTAATCTTAGGCAGTGATGATTTCTTGATACCAATGAAAAGACTTTTCCAAGAACAATCACTATATTGAATATAAAACACCATGTGGAGACATTTTACAACGGATTTAAGTGTTAATGTATGTAAATTAACTGGATTTAAGAATAGTCCAAAAATGCTCATGAAGGTAAGACTATAGTCTTACGTATTTTAGCAATTGTTGTGAAAAAATCAAACGTCATTTTTTTGCTCAGTTTTGATGATACATGATGCACCAAACCATCTTGCTACATTTTCTAATAATATAAAGGAGAAATAAAGCTGCATTTTCAAAAATATAAGCCTTTAACCTTGAGTGGCGATGGTTTTGATGTACAGGTGGAAGGTTTTTCCGAGAAGAATCAGGAATATAATGGATATAATAGACATTTTCCTGGTTTAAGTATTTTTGCATGACAGATAAGTGAATTTTAAAGATGTCTAAAAATTATGTGAAAGTAAGACTATAGTCTTGTGTATTTTGGCAAATTTGGTGCAAAACGTTTTTTATACATAATTTGGATTAAACATGTTTTAAAAACTGTCCAATGACATTTTTTTAATAATTTGAACAAATAAAGCTGTATAGAAATATAACCTTTAACATTTGGTTCTGACAGTTTTCGTGAATCAGTCAAACATCTTTTACAAGAATAATTTTCAGGATATTGGATATAATACACTGTGTGGAGAAATTTTCCAACTGATTTAAATATTTTAACATAAAAATTAAGCAACAAAAACTCAAAAGGAGAAACTCTCAGAGAGAAAGAGAAGGAACCACTGAGAGGAACCAAGACTCCAAAAGAAAACTACCTAAGAGCACGAGAAGGAAACACTGAGAGGAACTAAGACTCAGAAAGAAAGACTCTCAAAGAAAAAGAGGACGAACCACTGAGAAGAACCTAAACTCCAACAGAGAAAATCTTTAAGAGAATGAGGAAGAACCACTGAGGAACCAAAACTCAAGAGGGAGCATTCTTTAAGAGCATGAAGAAGAACGACTGAGAGGAACCAAAACTCTAAAGGAAGCATTCTTTAAGAGCATGAAGAAGAACCACTGAGAGGAACCAAAACTCAAAAGGAAGCATTCTTTAAGAGCATGAAGAAGAACCACTGAGAGGAACCCATACTCAAAAGGAAGCATTCTTTAAGAGCATGAAGAAGAACCACTGAGAGGAACCCATACTCAAAAGGAAGCATTCTTTAAGAGCATGAAGAAGAACCACTGAGAGGAACCAAAACTCAAAAGAAGGGTCTCTTAAAAAGAATGAGGAGGAACCACTGAGAGGAACCAAGACTCAGAAACAAAGTCTGTCTAAGACAATGAAGAAGAAACAATGAGAGGAAGCAAGACTCAAAAGGAGAAACTCTCAAAGAGACGGGGGTAGACCCACTGCTAGGAACCTAGACTCCAACAGTGGAACTCTCAAAGAGAACGAGGAGGAACCACTGAGATGAAGCTAGACTCAGAAAGAAAGACTCTCTAAGAGACTGAAGGAGAAACACGGTCAGAACCTGTCATGACAATTACTACAGCACTGCTAACATGACGCTGCTGTATCACTGGACATAATCTGTCATGACAGCTCCTGACAGCATATGACATCCGCCATGACATGGTTATGGCATGGTTGTGTCAGCGCTATGCTGTAAAGTGTTACCCCAAATTCTGCTACATTAGAATTAAGTCTGAGTTTAAGGCCAAGACTTTACAGTAGTTGAGTCTGAGACTGGATTAAAACTCGTTCAGAATATAAAAATAAACAGAAGAATGGAAAACAGAAAATATTGTACCTTCATCACTCATTATACACGACATACGCTCTGAAAAAAGACGGTTCTTCAAGGGCCCTTAAGTAAAGACAATGGTTCTATATAGAACCATGAACACCCAAAGCATCATTTACATGCTTAAAGGGTTCTTTGCATAAAATCGTTCTGCAGATTGGTGGAGAATGTGTGTATATGGTTCTATATCAAACCCTTTTGTAAATGGTTCCACCAAAAAGAGTTCTGCTATTGTTATAATATCAAGCTGGTTACAATAGAAGAACCCTTTTTGGTGCTACATGGAACCTGTTTCAAAAAGAGTCTACATAGAACCATCTACAGCACATTCTCCATCACTCTGAAGAACCACTTCACCATGCAAAGGATGATTTAACCATGCAAAGGGTTCTTTGAGCATTCATTGTTCTATATAGAACCATTTTCTTTGCTAAAAAAACCCTTGTGATATTAAATAATGATAGAAAAAAAGTTTCTAGTTCCTTCAGACGGAGGCATCGCACTCGGCTGGTCTCGAGTACAATTTCAGAGTCCACTTGACTCCGAGACCGAGTCCAAATGATGTCTAGACTAAGCCCATTAGTTCATGTTCCTAAGTACTACAGTGCACCTTTTGCCTGATAGTAAATGGAACAGTTTGTGAGACTTGCCTGCATCCTTTCATAACAACTTATCTTTTAAAATCTAATGTCTTTTAATATCTGTGACCAAATATTGAGGAGCAGGTTTTGTCGTGAGAGTGAGGTCTTCCTGTGTTAAGTTTAGTCATCAGTGCGGTGTGTATTCTGTGTTGAAGCCGGTCGTCTGCATTATGAGGACTTATCACAGGTACTACACATTCCTGCGGCGCTAGTCGTCGCATCGGGTCGCTGGTTTTAGTGTGTTTGTGTGAATGTGTTTGGGGGAGAGTGGTTCTAGATATCGGGGTTTATTGTCTTGGAGGTTTTCTGGCTCTGACAGAATCATTATACCCGTCTGACATTCCTCACTCTCTGTGTGAGTGTTTCCTCACTGTAATTTACAGCAATCCACAGAGGAATTCACACGACTCAGCTTTTCCTCCAACAACAGCCAGACAACTCTCTCTCTCTCTCCCTCTTTTAATTTACCTCAAATTGCTCAGTCCAGCCACAAGCTCCATCTGCATTTTAACGCTGTGCACATACAAACTCTACTAACTTTTATATGCAGAGTGGGTAACGGACTGAACCATCTCCTCCAGATCACTGAGTTTCTACACTGTGCATTTACAATGCGCTGCTCACAGTTTTGCCTTTACAGGTAGGCTGCAAAAACTGGTGACGCTTCGAGAGGTGCTTTATAGCTGAAACAGTGAGGGTGTTTACATGCACTCAATAATCTGATCCTAATCGGATTTCTGCAATTATCTGATTATTCAAATGGTCATGTAAACACCATACTCTGATTTCTTAGATCAGAGTAAGGTATGTAAGTAAGGTATACAAATCCGATTAAGAAGAGGCTGGATTTTAGCTCAGTAATCAGATTTCTCAGCGCATATACATTCTTACTCTGATTTCTTTCAGATTTCTCAGTCTTTTTGCATGAGCAAAAACAGACGGCGGTACTGGAAATAAGCGAGCAGTGCTGCCGTGAGACACAGCAAAACACTTTTGGAGCGACGCTGAAACCAAATACATGCTTGACGAAATGAAGGATTTAAATATTCTTCATCTTCTAGATGATGTTTGTGCATATTTTCAGGTAAAGTGGCTCAATGTTTTTAAAAAAAGCCGCAGGTTGAGTTTTATATTACGATTACGTTGTGTCTTCTTCTGTGAGTTTATTGGCTGGTTGCAAAGCAGAAATCTGATTACTATCTGACTCATGTAGATCCAGAGTTTCCCCATTATCTCATCCAGATAGGCAGCTAGTCTGTGCCTCTCTTTGCAATTCCCACATATAAAATAATTTTGCAGCTTAAATAAGTTTTTCCAGGTGAAAAGTTCGTATTTGTACCTTGTCATAACCGAATGTTTTAAAACAGAACAGTAAAATAAAAGCCTGGAGACGAGACGGGGTGTGTGGAGTCAGTACAGCTTAGAACATATCATTTCAGTGGATTATGGTTCAGTTATGTTCCCTGACTAAAGGTACTGAGATGTACCCTTGAGGGTTCCACCCCAGTGACGAGAGGGGGACTGCCCCAGTGACAGTTTAGTACCTTTATTTCTGAGAGTCTATGTGGTTGAAACATAAAGAAATGACTGTTTTATTCAGTTTGCAGGTTTTGTTGATATTCAGTAATGATGGTTGTAGGTCTGCTTTAGTCAGAACATCTCTGATCTTGTTGATGTTCTTAAGGTGATAAAAAGCTGATTTAGTAACTGCTCTGACACGACTGCTAAAACTAAGATCAGAGTCCATTAGAACACCAAGGTCATGTACTAGTTATTTAGATTTTTGGGCTCCTGAATCCAGACAGGCAGCTAGTCTGCACCTCTCATTGATATTGCTGATTACAATAATCTGTTTTGCCTTTAATCAAATGCAGATAGGTTTCTTCTTCAGATTGATGGAGAATGTGCTGTAGATGGTTCTTTAAAGAACCTTTTTGAAAAGTGTTCTTTATAGCACCAAAAAGGGTTCTGCTATTGTTACAATATCGAGCTTGTTATAATAGAAGAATCGTTTTTAGTGCTACATGACCCTCCAAACGGAGGTTTTTCAGAGACTCCAAATGAAATGTTATGCAAAAAAACAGAAAAACCAGCAAGATGGCTGAACAAGTGACCAAAGAAACCCACAAATGTGAGAATTTTCTCCGTTAAAAAATTATGATAACCACTGTATTATCTTAGTTTAATGTCGTTTCAGTGTATTATGGTCATTTTCTTCATAACAAGCATAAAAAATCTGTAAGCTGTCTCGGTAGCTGGCTAACCTTCACGTTCCTCCTTAAATAGTTCAGCAGTATTGACGACCATTTAAGGTGGAACGGGAAACTTTGAACAAGAACCTTGTGAATAGCTGACTTCAGCTTCGTATCACCAAAGAATTATCGGTGGGTGATAATAAATAATTGTCTTATACCCCTCTTTATGATATATGATGTCCTAAATGTAACTAAAGCCCAGCAGTGAGGAGCTGAACTTTACCCTCCTCTGCTGTCACTGCAGACTGGCAGGGTCGCCTACAGAGCAGCGCTGGTAGCTGTTAATGAAGTAATGCTCTTTTTATTTGAGGGTCCCATTTCATAAGGCAAGATTTCAGCCACTACCCCTTGCAACTCAGTTCCCAGGGGTTAGGGAGACACTCGAAAACAAGGGGTAGGGGTAAAAAGAAGAAATGGAATTGGGCCTTTGTGTATATTTATTATATTTCAGTTTTTCTTTTCTTTGTATTGTTGTTTGTTTAGTATGTATACAGTGCTGCCCAGCTGTAGAGTGATTACCTGTGCCTCACCACGAGTGACAAATAAACGTGAAACATTTCACCATGCAAAGAACCAAGGGTTCCTTGAGTGTTCATGGTTCTATATAGAACCATTTTCCTTACTAAACCCTTGAAGAACCATCTTTTGCATGAGTGGCCTCGAGATACAGTTATGTGCAATTTTTGAAGTGAAAAGATGTAAACATAACTATTTTTTGGGACGCCTTTCAAGTTGTATAGTCTCACAACTTAATGAACTCGTTAGGCCTTGATTGTCCCATTAGGACTGGTCAGGCTGATGAATTTTCCAGAAAATTCCAGAGCGCAATAAATTCTCTGGCTCCTCAAACCTTCTGCTAACACTCAACAACCATGGGCACCTCAAAACAGCTGACTGAGGAACTGTAAATTAAGCTAAGTGATGCCAAGCAGAGGAGCTGGATTTGATTGCATTCAGCCACAGGAGCATTAGTGAGGTCAGGTACTGATGTTGGATGGTCAGTTCTGGATCACTCCAACTCATCCCAAAGGTACTGGATGGAGCTCCATCACTCCAGCAAACACAGTTCCACTGCTGCACAGCCCAGTGTTGGTGGGGGGCTATAAAAGGGTGGCCTTAGGCTCATGTGTGACTGTTCCATTCTACAGTCAATGCTTTTCTATACAGATTATTATAAAAGCTGTGTGTGCACACCTCAAATATCACTAAATAGAAGCACTGCCTGGATATTTTGTACATAACGACTGTACAACTGCTTGAGGAAAAGGGGAACGCTTGTATTTGCAATGTTGTTTGTTCTCCTGCCCCCTCCGTGCCAGGCTGTGGGTTTGCGTGATTCAACTGCCAGGAAATAGAGGCTGAGGGCACAGTTACCGTTAACCGTTCATGTGCTTCTCTTCCTTACAGCACCTCCACCTCCTCCTGTTCTGGCCCAAGGCCTACAGATGAACAGCCCTTTTCAGAATTCATGCATTCAGTGATTCCAGTTGTTCAGCCAGTCAGACGATGCTGCTGCCGTGTTGTGCTCGTGGCATGATAGAATGTCAGCAATGCTGTAATTGACATCTAAGTGCTCGTCTGTCGACGCCAAACTGCCAAAACAGGACAGGAGAGCCACAGCCCGGCCGCTTCTCCACTCATACGCAGCCTGACATTCCTCAGGCATGAGGTGCATGAAGAAAAGCCTACGAATTCCTGACCTTTCTTACTGACCTCTAGGCCACTTCGCTCTCACACTAATGTCTGAGCTGTAACCAGCAAAAAACGGGAAATCATGTGGCTTTTTTCCTTTAGGGCCTGATGAAGTGCATGTTTATCCATGCTGGACATCATTTCGGCATGTTGGGAAGGGAAAGGATGGGAAAGAGCGAGTTCGAAAAAGAGAAGGATTTAAAAAGAAGGATTGAACTTGAAATGGGTGTGGAAGCCCCTTGATTAACACTATCAATCTTGTCTTCCTTGTTATGTCTATACTGGTGTCCTCTGATGATGTATGCAAGCACAAAAGTTTCAAAACAGCACATGTACATATATTCAGACTATAGCAGTTTAGCCCCGCCCATTCATACTGAAGTAATAAGGAGTGTGTTTCAGCCTGGTCTTTGAATGAGGCACGATACAGGGCAGCCAATCAAAACACAGCTTGTTTACATACATCAGTCTTAAATGTAGCAACAAAAACAGTCTGTTTAATTCCAAGAGATAAACAAAGGTTAGAAAATGGTCAGAATATATTAATTATTACCGTTTTTATTACATAAACTCAAACAAATATCATATGTAAATGGAACTCAGGGAAAAGAAACGGCTGGTTCTGGTTCTAAAATCTGATTGGCTGAATCACTTGATATTGATATTTGATATTCATGCATATGACCTCACACATCAACTGAATCTGTACTAATGCGCCGTTATTAAAACCATTGTGTTGCTCATGAAGGATTTGATTAAGTTGTTTGTGATTAATACTAATAATACATTATCAATTGAATACTGGTGTATTTTATCATATTCAGACATGAGCAAACAGTCAAATTACATGTTCTGTTGATTTTCTTAGTGAAAAAGTCGAAACATCCTCTGAATGTGGTACTTTTCTGCTATTTTTAGTGTTTTTAGTTTAACAAGATAGAAAAAACTAACTCTAAATTCAGCAAATAAACATAAAAGTACATTAAAATGTGCAGAAGTGTGTCTCTGTAGAAGATGTGTAACTTAGAAAATCAACAAAACGTCATTTTACCGGGGTGCCCAAACTTTTACAGTATACGTATATTGCCATATTGACCAAATGTATTTTGAAATGTATTTATTTTAAAATGTATGGGGAAATATTACACTTAGAAATGTACCAAACAAAAATATGTAAATGTATTTATAAAACACATTTGAAAATATATGAAAATAGCTAAAATACTGTCTGATGCACTTCACTGTTTGGATACCTTTTTAAATGAATTTGTATTCCAGTATCTTAATTTTAAATATTGGCAAATGAACCTTTAATTTGACAAAAACAAGTGTTGTAGGTATTTCTTGTTTATTTGAAGTATATTGTGTGTGAGTGTCTTACTGCATACATACATGGTTAACGTAAAGTACAGTGCAGATCACATAAGTCCGTTTAATTCTATCTGTAACCTTTGTTAAAACTACATACAAAAAAATGTAATGACAAATTAAAATAAATGCATTTTAAAACATTTTTAACAACATTTTTGGCCATTTTCAAACATTGCAAAAATATATTTGATAAATACATTTGAAACATAAATGTGTTCCATACGGGTCTATATCTGTCAGATGTTTATTTGTTGTCCTGCTGGCTACACTAACATGCGTTAAGAACCTTTCCTTCTTTTCAGCATCATCACATAATACCCGGATAATACTTTTATGACCATAGAGCTGGGGTCGGCACCCCAAATGTTAAGAAGAGCCATTCTAACCACTTCGGGAGCCACAACGTTTTATGTCCATTTTACCATCTTGGCTGTAAATCTGTCTCAGTATGTGCTGATGTGCTAGTATAGGCAAAAAACATAATATAAATGAAAATGCAGACTTACTTTGCTCTGCTTTAAGCTTTAGCTAAGCTATAGCCGCTTTTCTCACATCTCCAGCAGGAAACTTTTCCTCAACATTCGATTTTTTGCGAGGCTGAATTCGCTTCTCATTCTCCAGCTTCTTTTTCTAATTTACCGTTCCACCTTAAATGGTGCCTGAGACACCAGAATGTAACTGCTGCACCATTTAAGGTGGAATGGTAAATTAGAAAAAGAAGCTGGCGAATGAGAAACTGACTTCAGCTTCGCAACTTTTTTTTAGAGTTTCTCACTGCAGATTAAACGTATCAGGAAACCAGCTGATTATAAATACAATTAAATCCATTCATCTCCAAATGATTGATGTTCATCTTAAATTCCTCTCTTTGCCGTTTCGTTAGCTACTAGTTAGGCGAGATTGTTGTCTGTGTTGCTATGGTGACCAGCAGTCTGTGCGCAAACCTTCAGGGTTAAAGGGTGAATTAGCAGTTCTACATTAACTCCAGTTTTTAAGACCATTTATTGTTAAACTGTGTTGAATGATCAGCAGAGCTTTATTTTACTGTAAAGGAGGATTATTTTATTTTCACCTACAAATCTAATTCTACTGTGGAGCCACAACAGGACAGTGAAAGAGCCCCATATGGAGCATGTTGCTGACCCCTGATGTAGAGTATAGAGGGGTAGTCTAAAACACAACCTGCATATCTATTGCTCAGGTCTGATTAGAGGCTTTTAAGACAAGCTTTAATATTTTTTTTTCATTTGAACTTAAACTGGATGTTTAATATAACGTCATGCACACACTGAAAGGGAATAATGGCCTGAGCTATTTTTGTTTTCATGCAACAGAGAGGAACCAAGACTGAACCTGTTCTTCGAGTGACGTTCTTCAGCTGTTGGACAGATTTTGATCTGACCTTTTTCTGATAGATCACACTGAAATGTTACATGCCAGCAAAACACACACAGACAACATAACCCACATGCAAAGCAGCCAAGCAGAAAAGATATTGATCTTAAAGTCACAATAACAAAAATAGTCTCCTTAATTACAAGGGATGGAAACTGGGTCCTATAAAACATCATTTCAGCACGGAAACGTTATAAGGGAAAAAAGTTCTGGATATGGGCCCTTTACAGAAACTCAAACCTCAAGTTTCCCTCACAAACCTTCCATCAGTGCAAAAAAACAGCGACTCGACTTCATTGTGTCCTCATGGATGAATTACATAATATCAATGCAATTCATATGAAAATGCTGCATGCATCGAATTAAATGCATTATGTTGAAACGAGTGAAGCACACAGTTTTCTCGCATCTCTGACAGGAAACTTTTCTGCAAAAGTAAAACAGTTTCTTGCAAAATGTCTCTTACCGTTTGACGTTTTACGAGGCTGAAGTCGCTTCTCATTCACCAGTTTCTTGTTCTAATTTAGTGTTCCACCTTAAATGGTGCCTGAGACACCAGAATGTACCTGCTGCACCTTTTAAGGTGGAACGGGACAAATCTACCAAGAAGCTGGCGAATGAGAAGCTGACTTTTTAGTGTTTGACAGTTTCTCGTTGGAGATTAAACGTATCAGGAAACCAGCTGGAGTGATTATAAACACAAATAAGTCCATTCACCTCCAAATGATCAATGTTAACTCAATGTTAAAACAATGTTAACTCTCTCTCTTTGCGTTTTCGTTAGCTACTAGCTAGGCGGGATTGTTGTCTGTGTTGCTATGGTGACCAGCAGTCTGTGTGCCAACCTTCAGGGTTAAAGGGCGAATTAGCCGTTCTACATTAACGACTTCTACTAATGCTTTGGCTTTGGCACGAGCTATTTTGACATTTTAGCAGATCTGATCATTTCACACTTCAGAGGAAGAGCAGCTCTGGCAGTGCCTGCTGCCTTCTTCGTGCCACCATTGCAGTTGGCTGTTTATCATCAGTCAAGCGAGGTAGCCATGAGCCATGACTCACGCTCCTCCAGCCAGATCCTTTTCTCTTCTCATGCAGCTCCCAAAGCAGCAAGAAACGCACATGCAGTTCTAGAAGAGAGGCTCAGGCCCAGGACTCGCCGCCAGCTCAGCCTCTAGTTAAACCGACAGTCAGAAAAATAAAAGGTACACAGTTTTCCCCTCAGCCCAAATGTAGCCCGTCAGCCAGGACAGTCTGCTTCTTCAGTTTTGCACTGGAGCTACGAGGCTAATGTAGCTAATATGAAACTAGAAATTGAATGATGATGAAATTAGCATCATGCAGACTGGATGCTCAAGTCTTGCCTTCAACATGTTGAGATATTAAAGGGCCCATAACATGCATAATCATGGATTACTGATTTTTCTTGCTTTTTTAAATAAAAAACTGTGGCATTGATGAAGTTTCCAAACATACCATTCAATATATATAAGCTAAGCTGCAAAAGCAGCCCTTTTTGAAGCAATTGTTTTTTGTGATGTCACAAAAAACAAAGCATTTAAATATATCTACTTATCTGACCTACAGCAGCTTAGCTCCATCCATTCACCCTAAAGTTAAGGCCTGGACTACTTTTTTGAATGAGGTGCAATACAAGGCAGCCAATCAGAACAGAGCTCATTTACATATATCATAATATGTATATATAATATATGTACATATATAATAACATCTTAAAAGCACAGTGAAAAAATGGTCTGCTTACAGATAAAGAGAGGTTGGAAACTGGAAACTGGTCTTATAAAAACAAATTTTGGCATAAAAACTTCATAAGTGGACTTAAAAATAAAGGACTTAAAAATAAAGGATATTGACCCTTTAAGTGAACTCAACTTTCGGAACGGAAGTGCGTAAACGCTGGGTAAGACAAGTTCTGCTACTGGCTTTCGGACAGTTACTAACCTCAGAAATACAGGCGTTCGTATCACTTCAGCTCAGCACAGAAAGGTGTGTCACTTCATCTTTGTCATAGTTGCCAAGACCGAAATTCGAAGATGTGTCCAGAACTGTTGGAGAACCAAACACACAACAATGTAGGAGTTCAAATAAAATAAAGGATATAAATGCTTCTTGGAAAAACTCCTTCACAGCTGTCAGAGTACAGTAACGTCAGCCAACGTCTACAGAGTGATAAATCGATGGATGGTGAAATTAACTATAACCAAAATCCAAGATTAGCCATGTTAACTGGAGATGCTGAAACAGCTCGCTGACAATGAACCAGTTAAAGCGGCAAAAAGCTAAACAAGCGCACATCCCAGCCCAACTGCATGCTGGGTCATCGGGGTCCGTATCACCACTGTAGATGTTTTCTTATTTGCATTTATAAGCTCTCAGCTGGTTTCCTGATACGTTTAATCTACAACGAGAAACGGTATAAACACTAAAAAGTCGCGAGGCTGAAGTAGCTTCTTGCTCGAATTTTCCCGTTCCACCTTAAATGGTGCAGCAGTTACACTGTGGCACCTCGGGCACCATTTAAGGTGGAACTACCAGCTCCAGTGAATGAACATCTACACTCTGCCAAGCACTCGTTCTCTCAGTCGCTGATCATTTTTGGTTGAGAAAATGAAAACTGTTCCACTGAAAGCGGCTGTAGCAGCAACTTTAAAGCACGAACTGTGCTCAGTGTAACGTTAGTCAGCAGCGCTGAAATGCAGACACAGAGGTTCTTTTACTCCGTATGACAAAGTTTATTCCTTTATTAACTCCACAGACTTGTTTTCCTCTGCTCATCGTCAGCGGACAAACCATTGACAGTGAGATGAGGCTGTTTTTCCTCTGCTCGTCATTGTTGCTATTGTAATTGCTTTAGCGGAAGCAACGTTACCTGCAATGAGTTCTAATGAGTTCTCTAGCAGAAAAAATGCGGTAATGTGAAAAGGGCCTATTTCGGTTCAGCCCTTGTGGGTCTACGCGGCCTTCGAAGACCATGTCCTTCAAGGGATGCAGCCCCTGAGACACAGCTATGTTGTGTTCTCTCTTAAAGTAGACAAAAGTACGCCGCACAGCTAGAAACAGTAGTAACAGCCAACATGAGGCCTAAATTTTGTCCATACTCATCTCAAGTCTATTAGAGACTTAACAGCTCGACACAGTTGAGGCTGTCGTGTTGATTTAGGCACCCAGTTCACATGATGCTGTTGCTGTACATCAGCTTCCATGAGATGTTAGCTACATTAGCCTTGTAGCTCTAAAGCAAAACTGAAACAGCAAACTTTCACACACCAGACACGTCCTGACTGGTCCTGAAGGGAGAGCTGTGTAAATCTGAGTTCTCTACAAATTGTCACTTTAATTTTTTCCTCTTCCTCATCACTCTATCCACTTTCACAGCCATCATCCTCCCAGCCGGACCACAGAGTCGGGCCTTCGCCAGCACTGAGACGACATAAAAGAGCCCAGCGCATTATTGGCAGCAGAGACGGTGGTGGGCTGGTGGGGTGGGGGGTCTGTGGTACAGGAATATGTGAACGATTTCCACATTTTGGTTCCCTCCCATACATTTCAACATCCAAATATGTAACTAAGGAAACAACACATCACACGGCTTGGAGGGAGAGAGAGAGAGAGAGAGAGAGAGAGAGAGAGAGAGAGAGAGAGAGAGAGGGAAACAGAAAAGAGAGGCAGAGAGAGAGAAAAAGAAAAGAGAGGCAAAAAGAGGCAGAGAGAGAGAGAGGGAGAGACAGAAAGAGAAAAGAGAGGCAAAAAGAGGCAGAGAGAGAGAGAGAGGGAGAGACAGAAAGAGAAAAGAGAGGCAAAAAGAGGCAGAGAGAGAGAGGGGGGGGCAGAAAGAGAAAAGAGAGGCAGAGAGAGAAGGAGAGGGAGACAGGAGACAGAGAGAGAGAAAGAAAGGCAGACAGAGAGAGAGGAAAGAGTAAGAGAGAGAGACAGACAAAATGATAGAGAGAGAAAGGGAAAAAGGGAAAAGAGGTAGAGAGAGGTAAAGAGAGAAAGAGAAGAGAGAAGGAGAGGGAGACGGGGAGACAGAGAGAGAGAGAGAAAGAAAGGCAGAGAGAGAGAGGAAGACAGAGACAGAGAGGGGTAAAGAAAGAGAGAGAGGCAGAGAGAAAGGGTAAAGAGAGAGGGGTAAAGAGAGAGAGAAAGAGAGGCAGAGAGAGAGAGACGGAGACAGACAGATAGAGAGGCAGAGAGAGAAAGAGAGAGAGGCAGAAAGAGACAGAAAAAGAGAAAGTAAGAGAGAGAGACAGAGAGAGAGAGACAGAGAGAGAGAACCCACATAATTTTTCAATTAAATCAATTTGCCTTGAGCCATTATAACACTGACATCTCCTAACGTAAAGCTTCTGACTGAGTTGAGTCCTCAGGAGCATCTAATCAGGTGAATCATTAACCTTTTGAAGGGGAATTCCACCAATTTTTCAAAATTTCTTTATGATTATATGGTTGAGATAGTGTCATTCAGAGTGGTTGGGTGTGAAACGCTCTGTTCTAGAGAAACTCACTGAGTCAGAATTGTTCACAGTGGTGGTGATATACATCATAATAAGCATGTACAAATATATACATACATATAAAACTCAGAAGACTCGTGTAGGTTCACTGGTGGTTTTGGATAGTAAATAAAAAGTCTATATTTGTGTTGTAGACATTGTGACCACTGGTTCCCATCACCACCACTGTAAAGAAATCAGAGTCTCTACAATGAACCATTTCTGAACTGTGATAACAGTGGATCATGTTCTCCTTTTCTCCTCCTCTCCTCTTTTTTTCCGTCTGTTCTTCCTCCCCCACCCACAGCCCCCTGCAGACAGCCCCTCTCCCCCCTGTGACATACTGCAGACGGCCATTAAAGTGCCTTATCTCCCCCAGAGTGGGTGGAGGGGCTGGGCCTTGTGTCTCTACTGAGATGTGTGCTTAGGTAGACACACAGATCCACACAGAGACCAGTCTCTGCTTCTTTTGTACTGAAATAAAGCTGATATTTGCAAAGAAAAGACATTTTAAACGTTCAAAAGTCGCATCAAACCCAGGCTGAATCTCAAATGGCTCTGTATCCCCTACATAGTGTGCTATGAAAGTTTTGAAATTCGAGCCTCTACAGCCAAATAGTGCATCATTTATTGAGTGTGGATGTGGCTCAAATGACAATTTCTTGGCTGTATTTTGCTCTGCTGGGCTGCAGGATCCAGAATTTAAATTCCTACGTAGTGCACTATGTAGGGAGCAGGGAGACAATTGACATTCGGACCCAGCGTAAGAAGAGGGCACCGCTTGATTGGTGCTAAATAAGACTCGTGGTGGTAATTTGGTGACGAAAAAGTACTTATAAAGCGAAGGTTTTTTCATTAAACAGTGCTGTGATATCATTTGTTCATTCTTATACGACAAAAAGTTAAGAAGTTCATGAAACGACTGCAGTTTATAGAGATGGGTGACCAATCGTTCTCCTCATTCAGCTGTACATGGTTGCTTGGCAACGACACCATACTCTAAAGGAACAAATTATTTTCAGAAAAATAGTGTATTTGATCATATTTTATGTTGGCTTCCGCTTCACGTCATGCCTAACAACACCCTTCCCTGTGGTAAAACCGCAGGAACACACCGCCTCTCGTGGTTTATTGCTTTTATTTTTCAGTTTTTGACATAATTTGAAATTCCCTGTTTCCCTTTACATTGTGTGTAAATTTCGTGAAGAAAGGACCAAAAGCAACAGCTCCCAAAATGATTTAGAAAAAAATTCTGGTTCCACTGACTTACATTAAAAGTAAAGTTTTTTTTTTCCTTTTCCTGTAAAGTTACCATTTTGGAGATACGAGGTTTATATAAAATGTATATATTTATTTATATATAAATAAATATATATATATAATATTATATATTAATTACACTAGTCTTTACTAAAGAACCCTTAACAAACATTTTCAAGGTTGTGGACCCCAAGAACAAACTAAAAATGCAGGATATGCTGGTCCTTTAAGATCAAACACTGATCAGGCTGGAATTCAGGGGTTAAACCACTTGTTACAACACAAAGTATTTTCTTTGGTTGAATGACAACAGTTTTCACTGCGAGGCGTCTACAAACAGTCAACCATGGACAAACACAACAGGAAGAACGGCTGAAAAAGGCTCTGACATTACTTGTTTCTGTGCTGCCCGAAACTCCAGCCATCAGTCTTTCAGCTGAAGAAGCCCACCCAGTGCTGTACAGCCCAACAGCAGAGGGTGGAGAGAGAGAGAGCAAGAGAAAAAAGAGAGAGAGAGAGAAAGAGGGAGCATTGGCCGTAGACAGTCCGGCTCCACGTCTGACTCACTCACAGACTCCTCACTGCAGGGCTGCTAGCGTGTGAACGGGTAAAACGAAAGAGTGAGCGCTCATGAGGGCAACATCCTTATCAGATTTATGAGGAAAGAGAAAAAAGAGCCCAATATCAGATACAAGCATCTTTGAACTTTCAGTGTTTTGACTGGGCGAAGCTCTTTTTTCACAGTGCGGAGACTGCAGGAGCAGGTATCAGTCTGTAAACACCGCTCGGGCAATCTTTACCGCAACTGTAGGATTTGGCAGACGTGCGTGAATTAAAGCCATCAGAAGGGCTTGTGTGCAAAATTTCGGGCACCCCTTCTCAAATTCCATGCTGTGTTGATTTTCTAAGTGAGAATAAGTTACACGTCCTCTACAGAGACACACTTTTTAATACACAATCACTGCTTATTTGCTGAATTTAACATATTGGGGGTGACATAAAACAAAATGTGGACGGTGCAAAAGTTATGGCACATTTTATATTGTTATTTTTCTCCAATTTATTATTCTCAGCACTTCTAAAATAGACAGCCCTGTAGAGCAGGGTTTCTCAACCACAAATGGGCCATGAAGCACCCCTTGGTGGTCCTTGGGCCTATTCTGAGGGGTCAGTAGTCTGTAGTGGGCCTGAGATGGCACTTTGTCGTAAAAATCAGTGAAAAAATAATTGACTCAACAATAAAAAGGAAGTATAAAAGTTTTCAGAAAGTTAACAACATTAAAACTAGCCCCACAACAGACATCGCAAGGGTAGGCACCCAAACATCACTTTGTGGCATACAACTGTATGGTCTTAAAGAAAAAAAATAAGAAAATCATAAAGGTACCAATCAGAAGTAGCTGAAATGGGAGCGCGGCAACTCCAGGCTACTCCAGCTCACTAGCCAAGATCAGTATGTGGACGTTTGAGTCCAAATGTATGTTTTAAAAGGCATTTTTACAGTTTTTCCCTCTTCCCTAAACATAATCAATCAGCCAAGACATGTTTGGTGTCTGAAATTAGTATCTTCTCTGTGCTGGAGCTGGGGCTTAACAAGTAACTCATATTAGCAGTTAGCACTTAGCAAACTGCATGCCTTGTTTAACCCACATTTGCCTCAAACTGTGTCGAGTTGCTGTGTAATCTCAAATAGACTTGCTTTTGTGGGTTCTGACAGTGTTATCAGTGTTACCTAGTGGCAAACTGTGACTATTGGAACTAGAATTCAGTCAAAAAATGAGAAAAAATGTTTTGTTAGCAACCCAATGGGATTTCTAACAGTATGTTAGCACTAAGCTAACTATGGCACACACAAATGGGTTTTCTTGGCCATTCTAGATTAAACATGGACGTCTGCAGCTTGGAAAAGCCGTTTCATATGTTATATCTGGAACTTGTGACAGATACTAACATAGACTTTACCTTGTCACAGTTTTGTAGTGACTCTTTCAGCACAGGGTTCTGTTTTCAGTACTGTTTTCACACAGCGCACAGACCGCTGGTCACCATAGCAACGCAGACAACAACCTCGCCTAGCTAGAGATTTAAAATGAACAATGATGATTTGGAGATGAATGGACTTATTTGCATGTATAATCACTCCAGCTGGCATCAATGCAATGTGAAACTGTTGCAAAGCTGAAGTCAGTTTCTTGTTTGAATTGTCCCGTTCCACCTTAAATGGTGCAGCAGTTACATTCTGGCCCGTCAGGCACCATTTAAGGTGGAACGGGAAAATTCGAACAAGAAGCTCGTGAATAAGAAGCGACTTCAGCCTCTTAAAAACGTAGAACGTTGAGAGACATTTTACAAGAAACTATTCTACCTTTGTGGAAAAGTTTCCTGCCGGAGATGCGAGAAAAGCAGCTAAAGCTGGGCTGAAGCTTAAATCAGACAGACTTGATCAGACAATTTTTCTTTTGACTGTGATGTTTACATACAACCTGTAGATTCTATCAAATAAAAATGAACTAAAAATAAAAATCCCAGGCCTAGAAGATTCCCTGCTGCTGTAATCTACAAGAATTGACAAACATAAAGGCAAAATTCTGGCTATAAGATGGCAGCCACTACTGATTTCAGCTATGTGCAATTTTTATTATCCATTTTTATAGATTACAGTATGGACAATGCTAACCAGTGTAAATAAGCTTCTATTTCTTCTAATGTATGTTAGCCTCAGCATGATACTAAAACAGCACTCACCTCTCTGCTATTCTACTATGTAAAGAGGCTAAGGAGAGGAAAATTGTATATATTTCGATGTTGGCCAAACGAATGCTTTAATTCAGCCTTAATTATACTGTTCTGAAAGTTCACCAAAGTGCACTGCTGGATTGACAAAGAAACATGTTGCTGTTTCTTTGCGAGCAGAAGGTCTGTGGAGGTGCTGGACAGAAGGGGGAAGCAGAGCTAATTCATCAAACTGCCCCCAAAGAGCAGGAGGAAGCCTCCTCCCTCGGAGAGACAGACACCCCGGCAGCAGGGAGCCAGAGACACAGGCATTCCTCAGCTTATCTCTCCCTCAGACTGCTGCCCCACCAGCACTACTCTCAGTGAGAGGCGGGGAAAGGCGGGGGAGGAAAGGGGGGGTAATTTAAACTGTGGAATTCTTGTCCCTCATCATTTTGCCCACAGAGTTTTTAGAGCTTTCAGCTAAACTGGAGCAGCCTGGGAAGTGTTTACTTTGCTGAAATTTTCATAAGCTTTCCATGCCAGAGCGCATGAAATATGAAATGCGGAAGGAGACGAGCAAAAGCCAGACGAGTTTTTGAAAGTTGAGCAGTCTGGCATTACAAACTTTTCAGAACCAGTTCGATTTGATGAAAAACTGAAATATGTGTAAAAAAAATAATAAATAAACTGAAACAAAACAAAACTGAAATTCCTCATCAGATTTTGTACGAGTAGGGCTGGGAGTCGATCCCAAAAAGAATCGGTTAATCAATTCCAGGCGTTCGACTCCAAAGCTTTGGACTTGATTCCACACAGTGATGATGTTTGAACCCACAGACGCAGCCTGTAGGAATCATACATACATCAGCTGTGTTTTACTTTAGATAAAGTGGCAAAATTTTAGAAATAAAATGTGACATTTGTGATGAAAATTTGAGAACCAAACAATACTGTCAGTGCTGAAACATCTACCCACCTAAAGGAGTCGAATGAGGCACACTTTAGCCAGTTAGTTTAGCAAGCATTAGCTCTCTACATTTCCTTGTTAAGGTCAAATATAATGAATTTAGCACACAGCACAGACTGCTGGTCACCATAGCAACATAGACAACAATCTCGCCTAGCTAGTAGCTAACAAAACTGCGAAGAGAAAGATTTAGAATGAACATTGATGATTTGGACAAGTGGACATATTGGCATTTATAATCACTCCAGCTGATTTCCTGATTCGTTTAATCTGCAACGAGAAACTGACAAACACTAAAAAGTTGAAGTCAGTTTCTCATTCAAATTTCCCCGTTCCACCTTAAATGGTGCAGCAGTTACCTTCTAGCACGTTAGGCACCATTTAAGGTGGAACGGGAGAATTCGAACAAGAAGCTGGCGAATGAGAAGCGACTTCAGCCTCGTCGCTTCTCATTTTACAAGAAACTGTTCTACTTTTGGAAAAGTTTCCTGCTGGAGATGCGAGAAAAGCACTAAAAGAACTAAAACTTAAATCAGAACAAATTAACTCTGTTTTCATTTCTATTAAATTTGTTAGCTTATACTAACACATCAGCACATACTGAGACATATTTACAGCCAAGATGGTGGAATGGAAATAAAATATTGCCCCTAAGGTGGTTTGGTTTTTTGCTGAAAGGACAAAATGGCTCTTCTTAACATTTGGGTTGCCCAATCGATAACTCAAGCAAACAAGCTAGCTAGGAAAAAGCTATCAGTAGTGGAACTGTTGTTTATTTTTACTGCATATAATGTGTTTTCTGCACTTGCTACACACATTGCTTAAGTTTTTTGTAGGCATTTTTCAGCCATGCTAACATCCATAGGTTAACAACATGCTTGTCCACTGAACAATGTCGACATGCACACCATCGCCCCCTACTTGGAGCTCGGCCTTCACGAGGCTTTGGACTGGTTTACAAACTTCAGAATTACCCAAATAAGTCTATGTTTCCTCCCACATTTAGTCCAAAATTTCTCATGATTGCTCCCAGATTATGTTTGTGCCTACAAGACATATTATATGCCTTATTTCCTAGTATTAGTAGAAGATATCGCAAAAACAGTGACGCTGGCAATGTTTTGATGCAAAACAAGCAGGTGGCATTGTTATGTATGACAATGTACCAGCAAAACAAGACAAAAACGGTTTGACAGTTTGATGATCTATCTGTCGACACAAACAAAATCAGCAAAAATATCAGCACAGTGGAGCAAGTCTACCATGTAGTCATGCAACGCTGGATATTATGGATTGTGACCATGAAAGCAGTGTGCATGCCTCGTAGTGCGGGCTCGAAATCATAATAACAATCATAAGTCCACTCTTACGCTGCGGTAGCAAAGCGAGTTTGAGGGAGTATTTGGAGGGCACATGGTGTGAGATGTTCTCTCAGTTTGAGGTCATGGCATCTGCTTGCATTTCCTGGCCAGCATCAGCTTTAGATGCATTAGCGGTGTGCGGATTACCGTTGGCAGGGCAGCGCCACAATACCAATAACTCGCGGCACTGACCCTTACCGGCCTACAGTGAGAGAGAAAGAGATAGAAAGACGGATACAATATCGTTTAAGACCCCTAACCATGACGCAGATTGAGATTATGACCCCCAACCTCGCTGTTAGCACTCAGCCACTGCCCTGTCCATGCTCAGGTTGTGGGGGGGTTACAGGGGAATCTAGGCCTTAAGAATGTAGGTCTGGGCTGGGACGGCCAGGGCAAAGCAGGCTTACGGCCCTAATCCCCCCAACAGACATCCATATGAGGGCCAGCAGGCGGAGGCGTGGCTGCTGTCTAGACATGGCCAGAGGCTCAGACCATACCCCCCCCCCTCCGGAGTCCCATTAAAGACTTAAAACAGCGAAATACATTCAACACTCCAAGTCAGACTGTGCTGCTGTATTTTCCTGCTAGAAACATGCCATGTCTCTTCCAAAGAAACTGTAAATATGCAGGAATTACTGTAGGGGAAGCCTAGGATTAACCCCTTAAACTCTATTCAGTTGTTAATATGAGGTTTATTAAATAGTAACCCTTATAAATAATCCAGTCACTCCCATGAAACTGCCATACAAGTTATGTATTAGCGAGGAACTGAAGTGTGGCTTACATACAAGTTACTGCAGTTGAAGAGGTTAAATAACCCTTATTGAGGTCATTCGATATAACAATTAATCTCATAATCTGTTGCCTTATTCTTTCTAAAGCTTTTACCAAACTAGCTGGAAAGCTGCTCTGCTAAAAGCCCATTCAAGCAGAGTTGCTGTTATGCTAACACCCACAGCGCTAAATATCCAGACACAGTGCTAACACTCAGCACGGTGCTCCCTGTTAGCTATACAACAATTCCGCTGCCTATAACTGCTACGCTGATGGCCATAAGACTGAGCTCTGTTATCCATATCATTGTACTCCTCACAATGCAGTCTGCTATGCTAAATGCTCTTGTTGCTGCTATATTAACACCCACAGCACTAAATATCCAGACCACAATGCTAGCAGTTACACCACAATGCTGTCTGTTAACTACACCCCAATTCTAATGCCTGGACACTACAGTGATGACCATGACACTAAGCCTTGTTATCCAAAGTAATGAACTCTCAACCCTGCAGCCTGCTTGGCTACATATCCACATAGCTACTGTTGCTATGCTAACACCCAATAGCACTACAAAGATATTTATATTACAGTGCTAATACCCGATACGGTGTCTCTGATACTACAGTCCTACTTCGTATTAGTCGCAGAATGCCAATTAGAACATTAGAATGCTTATTAAAATATTACAATGCCTATTAGAATATTAGAATGGCAATTAGAATATCTGAATGTCTATTATAATATTAGCATGCCAGTAACACTATTAGAATGTCTACTGGAATATCAGCATGCCAACAAGAATATTAGAATGTCCATTAGAACACTGGCACGCCAATTAGAATATTACAATGCATATTCAAATATTACAATGACTATAAGAACCTTTGAATTCCTATTAGAATATTAGAATGTCTCTTAGGACATCAGAATGACTTTCTATAAGCTCTAATAGGCATTCTGATATGCTAATAGGCATTCTGATACTCTTAATAGGCATTCTAATACTTTAATAGGCATTCTGATATTCTAATAGGCATTTCGATCTATTAAGACATCTCTAATTAAGACATCAGAATGCCTATTAGAATATTAGAATGCCTATTAGAATATCAGAATGCCTATTAGAATATTAGAATGCCTATTAGAATATCAGAATGCCTATTAGAATATTAGAATGTCTATTAAGAGTATCAGAATGCCTATTAGAATATCAGAATGCCTATTAGAATATCAGAATGCCTATTAGAATATTAGAATGCCTATTAGAATATCAGAATGCCTATTAGAATATCAGAATGCCTATTAGGACATCAGAATGCCTATTAGAATGTCAGAATGCCTATTAGAATATTAGAATGCCTATTAAGAGTATCAGAATGCCTATTAGAATATCAGAATGCCTATTAGGACATCAGAATGCCTATTAGAATATCAGAATGCCTATTAGAATATTAGAATGCCTATTAGAATATCAGAATGCCTATTAGGACATCAGAATGCCTATTAGAATATCAGAATGCCTATTAGAATATCAGAATGCCTATTAGAATATCAGAATGCCTATTAGGACATCAGAATGCCTATTAGAATATCAGAATGCCTATTAGAATATTAGAATGCCTATTAGAGTATCAGAATGCCTATTAGAATATTAGAATGCCTATTAGAGTATCAGAATGCCTATTAGAATATTAGAATGCCTATTAGAATATCAGAATGCTTAATTAGCATCCCCTGTGCTGACGGTCTTAAGACTAAGCTCTGTTATCCGTAGCCATTTTCTCTGCGTATTGCAGCGATACATCAGTTTTCGGGGGCCGAGCTCGTAGCCGTAGCGCATCGTCTGGTTTCTGCGGTTCAGGCCTGGTGCTCACAGAGCAGGAGCATTAAAGGGGATGTGAGCATCTTTCTTTTACGAGCGCTGGCTGACATTAAAGGGTCAGTCTGCGTTTTATGAGCTCTGCATGCCATTATCTCAGCTTCCTTCCTGTGATGTCAGAGCGTCCTAATGAGGGAGGAAGGAGTGCGTGCGTGCCCCAGAATAGTAGTGACAATAAAAACAGAGAAGTAACATAATACACACAAAGGGGCCATAAAGGTTAGAACACTGTTCAGCGAAGTACGGAAAGTAGTGAAGATGGAAAGCCTAAAAGGAATTCCTTTATGGAAGTGATGGCACTATCGTCATTATTTGGTAGTGAACTTTTTTTTCTTTTTGGTCACTTTGGTTTGTTTTGGCAGGACAGAATCACAGAATCGATCGTGGAAAGTCTCAATAGTTTGGCACTTCTGAAATATTTGCAGCACAAGCCGGACAACTAAGCAAACACACAAACGCAGGGATTAGTTAGATTTTTTTTTTTAATTTTGGCATTTCTCTGTTTGCATTTATATTAAGCAAAGTGCATCTTTTTCCGTTTCTCAACACATTGCACAATACATAAATAACGATGCATATAAAACGTCTTCATATTTACAAGTAATAATATATTTATATATAACATAAAATACATATTTAACTTTTTATTTCACTTAATTAAATTTTAGTCATTTAATAAACAAGTCATTGTGAGTTTTTTTTCTGTCTGTCTTAAAACATCTTCTGGAGAACTTTTTTCTCGCTCTGTCACAGGTCCAGAGGAAGTCAGGGGTCAGTCCGTGTGTCCATGGCGAGGGGAGGAGAGGGGGCGGAGGCTCGTTGCTATCGGTTATTGAATATAACCTCGAGCCAGCACGGGCAACTGCTAATGAACTGTCTGGTGTAGCACTGGCCCCAGCCCTTCACGAAGCTGATCTGGACCGTGAAACCGGTCCGCGGCTGCTGGCTGAACTCGTGGTCGTTGGGCCTCTGCAGGCTGTTGGCCTTCTCGTAGTCGAAGGCCTTTATGGAGAAGCCGGGGAACACCTTGTGCACCAGCAGCGTGCGCGACGCGGGGTTGTCCAGTGTGGCCGACTTGATGAAGATGGGGTAGCAGCTGCGGTTGTACACCCACACGCCGTCCGCCTCGCGGCTCAGCTGGATGCCGTAGCCGATCTTGGCTCGGACCATCTGCACCAGCTGGCTGCGGCTGTCCGAGGCCAGTTGGCCCAGGCAGAAGCCCGTGCCCTGAGGTAGGTCGTAGAAGATGTCCAGCGAAGGCTCCTGGACTGAGTAGAGGCGGCCCACACGCGTCTTCTCCTCCCAGTACGCCACCACACACCAGTGCCCTCGCTCGCCAGACTCCAGAAGAGCTTGGGAATCTGTGGAGAGGCAAAAAGAGAGAGAGAATGGTCAGTGAACGGAGTCAGCAGCTTAATAAAGGTGAAGAAAACAAGGAAAAAAGGCACAAAACAATGAGATTTAACAACAATTCCTTACTAAATAATTCAATGCCTTGTGAAATCTCAGACTTCACCACGATTCGATTTATGAATGATTAGTTAAAATGCACTGAATGCACACGACACTGGAGGAACTAGTTACACAGCAACAGAACACGGACCATAAAAACAATACACTGAGGTTTTTTTGCAGGATTTTACTTTTGAAAATAGCCTGAAAATTTCATTCCGGAAAAAAAGAGTATCAAATATAACAATTATGAAATTCCAAAGTCGTTGCGCCTTCAGATCATTTTACACTCTAGAACCGGGGTGACCAAGCTTTTTGCATAGGGGGAGAAAGAGGGGTCAAACTTAAGTTGAAAATAAGAATTCATTAAGTCACACATCGCTGTTGCTGGAACAAAACCTCATCTCCAAAATGGTGACTTCACAGGAGAAGGAAAAAACATACTCTACTTTTAATGTAAGTCAATGAAACTTACAATGTAAATGACAACAGGTATATTCAAATTGTGTCAAAAACTGAAAAACAATACAAATGGAGATATGAGGTTTTGTTCAGACAGCAGTGATATAGTATAAAAATATGTTCCCTCATTGGACGAGGGGGTGAGGTGGAGGGCCAAATCAACCATCCTCAAGGGCCAATTTTGGGCAGCCCTGCTCTAGAAACCTTTCACGCTGTAGACACAGTGATACAGACAGAGAAACAAGAAAGGGTGACAAAGAGGAAGGGAAGGGCATCAGTGCACCAGAAGCAGTTTCAGAAGGGAAGACGCCTCAGCGCACCCAGAGGTAAAGGACATTACCGTCAGCACAGCCCTTACTACAAACCACACAAACCACACTATCAGAATCCGCCTCAAAGTATCAGCGCAGCACTTTCCTGGCCGCTGCCAAACATCGCTCGCATCCTTAATTTCAGCGCCAGGGAGCAAACAGCGCAGGAATGCTTGGAATGCGTGTAGAGGAACTGGGTGCTGCGCAGGCCGTCACCGAGACCTGTTTACACTGGGTCTGCGCTTATCTCCCATCTCTAACTGAATTTCCTTACGGAACGGCCTCACCAGGACGCCGCAAACCTGCAGAGACCCGCCTGCATCCAGCAACAGGAAATTAGATGCGATACATTGAATATTTAACCCTTTAAAGCCTACGAGTATGCGGTTCCCCAAACCTCATAAGCACAGAACTTACACAATTACTTCATTGTAGTTACTGAATTATGAGTCTGAAAAGTAACTGAACAGTAAGTCTGCAGTTTAAAGCACTAGTTTAACCAAAAAAGCTAATGTAAAAGTCTATGACACAAAAAAGGAACCATTCCTTTAAGAGTTTAACCCCTTAAACTCTGAGGGCCGGTTTCCCAGACCCAGATTAAGGCTAATCCTAGACTAAAAAAAACCTCCAATGGTGATTCATCATTGGCACTGCAGTTTAATCCAAGACTACGCAAGAAAACAACCCTATGGGTCCACACTCCTCATTAACTTACAGATTAATTCACAGTAGCTATCAAATTAACTAGTGTAGATCCCGAATAGCCCAAGAATACTAACTTTATCATCAGACTTAAGGACACTAACTAATGAAAATGACTTAAAACTGGTTAAAAATGTCTAGAAATAAGACAGATAATCTTATATTAAGTGCACAACCATCTCAAAATGGCAAATATTAGACATACCGACTAGATTTAAGATCATTTCACATGAAAAGATCCTATTTTTTTGCAGTGCAGTGCAACTTCTTTTACACACCTTTAAAAGCAAATAAATATTGCTCAAATAGTTACTGAAAAATAAGCCTTAGAATGTAATAAAGCTGAGATTTTAAGGTGTTAAGCGGTTAAGACTGAGAGTTTGTCTCTTTAAAACATGAAGAAAAGTGAGATGAGGTCTTCCAGCAGTCAAGCTTGTAGGAGTGGTCAGTTGCACAAAAACTGGACACTAACTTGAGCAGCGAACAGCTCAAAATACATCGCGAAATAAGCCGAAAGCGGGTCGAGAGCTGAAGTGCGTAGAAATGGAAATGTGTCGCTGCACTTTGGTCCCATACAGAGAGCTCTCGCTCCTGAGCGGAGCTGAAGGGGGAAAAAACTATCAGGGCCGCGCCGGCTCCAGTTTCCCTCCCCCCTAAACACGGCCTCCAGCCCCCCTCGCTCTCCCTCTCTCCATATCTCTATCCCACAGAACACTGGCTCCAAGCACCAACAAGCCAATGGGGCGGCAGGGGAGGGGGAGAGAGAGAGAGAGAGAGGGAGTTTTCTCTTTAAAACTTTTTTCCTCTCTCTGTGCTACTTCTCCATCTCGGCTTCCTCTGGCTGCTCCCTGCTTCTCTGTGCTTTGATTTTTAAGACCACAGGAGGTGCAAAAACATTAAATATGCATACAGGTTTATTTTTATACCTTGTTAGGACACTGGGGTCATATATATATATAGTATTAGATATATGCAAGTACCTATATGTAATAATGTGCCCTATATATAATATGTATTATATACTCTGTACATACAAGCACCTCTTCACTTCTTTCTGTTTTCCATTAGAAATGAATTACATATACTCCGGTAGCGCTCAGTCCTGAAGGGTTAAAGAAATGAGAGGGGAAGGGAAAAAAGAGGAGTATAACTCCCAGCATCCCTCCTTCATTTGGGCTCTTTTTCTTCGGCCCCTCCCTCGCTCCCTCTCTTTCATCTGGGAGGAGGCAGAGCGCAGGCAGTAATTTGGCTGGGCTCTGATCAGGCTCTGGAGCTTTATCACTGCCGGCCTCTGTTATTACACCCAAACCAGCCTTCATTAAGAGCGAGGGGGGAAAGAAAGACAAGGGAAGAAGAAAAGAAGGGAATAATTCTCTCCATAACCCAACAGGCTATACCAGGGAGCTTTTGGGGTGCATGATGCATCCATGTATACCCCCTCAAATGCCAGACACAGTGAAAAAAAAAGTGATGCATTGAATTTTCCTAAGTCAAATGTGTCCGTCTCATATTTCCGCATCGGCATATAAATCACTGCTGTCGGAACAAAACCATGCATTTTCAGTTTTTGACCTGATTTGAAAATGCATGTTGCCCTTTACATTGTGCGTAAATTTCATGATGAATGGACCAAAAGAAACGGCCCAAAATGACTTGGAAAGACGCCTGGTTCCATTGACTTACATTAAAGCCAAAGTATGTTTTTTCCTTCTCCTGTAAAGTTATTTTGGAGATACGAGGTTTTGTTCCGACAGCAGCGAAATATATTATTTCAACACGCTGGCAATGACTGTGTTGATGTGAAACATTTATTCATCTGGAGTTGATGCACACATTTGCATGGAGTAAATTCAGCGCAGCAGTGTTAGAAAACAAGGAGGAAAAGCAGTTTCCTCAAAGCGTGTTCATTCTCAGTGCTTGGGTTGCAGCATTTTTCTCATTATTCCCACAGCGGAGCCTCCACTGTCTTTCTTTCCCCTTTTTTCTGTCCAACAACTCCTTCTGTTTCAGCTCAACCGTGGGCACTGGGATACCCTGCTGTTTGTTATTGCAGAGAGAGAGAGAGAGAGAGAGAGAGAGAGAGAGAGTGAGAGAGAGAGAAAGAGAGAGAGAGAGAGGGATAGAGAGACGTGGCGTCTGGGGTCATTATATGGCTGCCTGTCTGGACTTGTCATCACAGCCTGAAACCACTGTGGTATTTATCTCTCTCACACACACACGGGCTAAGGTATTCATCAGTCAGCTTAGTGCCCATTCACAGCATGGGAAACCTGCAATAGCTCCACAATAGCTCCCCTTCCAACCGAGTCTGCAAATACACCCATGCCTAATGAACATTTCTCAACATCTCAGTGTCTCAACTGATACCATATACTAGCAAAGCTGGCTAATGGCTGTTAAGTCACATATTCTGCAGCAATAAGCCACAAGAGGCCACACGGTACAGTGATTTTTACAGCGGGTTAAGGGATGTTGTTAGGCAGAGTCCCTTCATCAGTAGATCGTGAGTTCAGACTGGGATTTTTATATAGACGCTCGTCTTTCTTTGCAAAGTTGATCAGTATCGGATTATGGTGATGTAATCTATATAGACACTATCTATCGCGGCGCACTTCGTTTTATTTTTGGTAACAGACCTAAAACCCATCACTGTGAGCTGTACTGCAAAGTTGGCTTGGATTTTTATTTACATAGCTCTGTAAAACAGCTTCCATCCTACATTTCATTGCTCCTTACAGTCGAAACAAATGAAAAATATCAAATCTAATGATTCTGGTTCTGCATGTATCATACGCTTCTACAGAATTTGGTAAGAAAGCATTTTCACGCAATGCCCCTTCATAACTTACAACTGAGGGTTAAAACACAACTTCTACCTTTTAGTCAGTTTAAAATAAACAACCTGACAGATAAGAGCTGTAGATATTTCTTAATTTTATCTAATTTCTGCTTTGTTTTATTTATTTTATTGGTTTTGTTCGCTTTATTTGCTCTAGCTAGCTGTTTTAAATTTGTTCCTAATGTTAATAAATATGTTCGTCTATTTTCATTAACTATATAACTATTTTACTGCATGTCTTACAGAGCCCCACTGTAAATGGTCTCAGTGGGTTTATTCATTCTTATACAAGTAAATAAATCAAATTACATTTGGGAGTTCAACAGAGCGCAACTGGGGTGGGTAGGATGGCCCTCCCCCCATCATTTAGCTGACGTAACACAATTGGTGGTTAGCGTTCTCCTCCAAGCGTGTTCAGCTTTACAGTCTTGGAAGAGTCTGTTTAAAATAAACGCCACTTCAGTTCATATTTTGTTTCCAAAATGTCCAAATACTTTTGGGGCCAATATATCAGGCTCAATGTATATATGTATAACATCAAATACAGTATAATATTCTACGCACACGTACTTTTAGGTAAATGTTAGTTATTTACTATACAGGTACGAGCGCCCGTGCGCGCATGTGTGGCGTCGAGGTGGCGGTAAGCCGGGTGGCCGTGGTGTCACCCCGACTGACATGGTGACAGCCAGGCGCAAAGAGGCTCCCAAAATAGAGCCTGCAACACGAGGACTCTCACACACACACAGAGTCAGGTAGGTGTCTGCCAGTCCTGCCTCATCTCTCAATCTCTCTCCCCCTTGGTCTTCTGCCTTTCCGTCCGTTCCTTTCTTCTCTCTCACTCTGTCCTTCGTTCTCTCCTCTCCTTTCTTTCCCTCTCCTCTTATCTCTCTCTCCTCTCCTTTCTTTTCCTGTCCTCTTATCTCTCTCTCTCTCTCTATTCGTCTCCTCTTTCTGTCCTTTCCTTTTCCTTTCTTTCCTTTCTTCTCTCTCATTCTGTCCTTTCTCCTTTCTTTTCTCTCGTTCTGTCCTTATTTCTCCCTATTTTCTCTCTGCTCCTTTCTTTTACTGTTTCTGTCCTCTTTCTCTCCTTCTCTTTCTTCTCTCTTTCCTCTCATTCTGTCCTTCTTTCTCCCAATGTTCTCCCTATTTTCTCTCTTCCCTTTCCCTGTCCTCTCTCTCTCTCCCCTCTCTAAGTGCTGGCTGTCCTAAACAGTGCTGAGGGGGCACAAAGTTTGCTCTTTCATTTCTATCTCTTTTTCGTTCTCCTTCTTTCTCTCTATGACTCCACACACACACACACACACACACACACACACACACACACACACACACGTGCGCACGGCTCTTTGTTCCACGTTCTGTAGAAGGTAAATCCTCAGTGGGTGTGCGCGTAGCCTCAGGTAACTCAACTGTCCTTCGTCTGTCTCCAGTGGCCGCCTTTGGCCAATGTGTTCAAATACCAGCACCGCACACACACCGCACACACACCGCACACACACACCGCACACACACACCGCGGCTGTGATGATTTCTAGAGCAGGTCAGGGGCAAACTGCTCCCTTTAAAGGAGATTCAACTATATGACCTTATTAAAGTCCACATGTAGAGATAACAGAGAGAGAGAGAGTGAGAGAGAGAAAGAGAGAGACAGACAGATAAACAAGGGGGGTGGGAAGTGAGGTAGTTAGAGAAAGAAAAGAAGTAAAAAGAGAACAGAGAAAAGAGCAAAGAGAAAAATTAAAAAGAGCAAACTGAACTCTTTCAGAGCTGTTTAGAACAACCAGCACTTAGAGAGAGAGAGAGAGAGAGAGAGAGACAAAGAGAGAGAGAGTCTGCTGATCAGTGAAGGACTGGAGACAGTGAGCAGTCTGGAAAAGTTAATGATTACTTCTGTCTGACTCCACAAACACCACACACACACACACACACACACACACACACACCCCCGCGCTCTGTTCAGGGAAGCTGTTCTTATTGATTAGAGTCCGTCTGGACTGAGCGAGTATGTGGGAGGCCACAGTGTGTGTGTGTGTGTGTGTGTGTGTGTGTGTGTTCTCCTTTCCTCCACGCTCCCCCCTGTCAGGCCGGGGTGGGTGAGGGGAGAAGTGACAAAGGTCAAAGGTCTGTTCAGATCAGAGGGGGTCGCTTTTGTTCTGCTCGCTTCTGTTTGACCACAAGGCAAACTGACGCACGCTGACCGCCGGGCTGCTCTTAAAGCGATAGTTCGGTAAAAGATCACGCTTATACAGTGTTCCCTCCTCACCCCAAGTGTAGTTGCTTCTTCAGTTCTGCACTGGAGCTACGAGGCTAATGTAACAAGTAACTTATAGCTTATAACCCACCAATTAGCATCATCCAAACTTGCGTCTGAGACCGTGTGGAGCTGTTCAGTGATCTCTAAACGAGCTGACTGTGTGGTTTCAGACACTGATATCTATAAACAAGCCAATTCTGATGTAATGTCACCTCATGAAGTGTAAACTTTGTATAGGTTCATGTCAGCTGTCACACAAGGCTTATGTAGGCATCAAACTGACATCTTGTACATATTCTATCCAAATCCTGTAATCTGGGATATATATATATATATACCCTGTGTACCCTGCATCATATCATAGCTTCTTTCCAAGTAAAAATAAGTCATATCTTCTACAGAGAACGTGCCTAAATATGACATTTGTCTGAAAATTTTAGCACAGAGTTTCTGTTAATATGCTAAGTTTAACATATTGGAAAAATTACAAAAATAATATGTGCCATAATTTTTTTCACAGTAATATTTTTTATCCTAATTTCTTTAAATCTGCAAATAAACATAAATTGTGCATTAAAAATGTGTTCTCTGTAGAGGATGTGAACTTATTTTCTTAGAGAATCAACAAAAAGTGTAATGTGACCATTTTTCCATAACTTTATGTGTAATTTGACCACTTTTCCATAACTTTATGAATGACGCCTGTTAGTAAAGTGTTACCGAGGTGGGACACATAGCTAAAAACAACAATACTGATTCTTTAAAAGCTACTACATTTAAAATGATCTATTTGAAAGCACTTATGATGATGTAAAAGTAGACTATCATGCTGAAAGTGCTCAATCTATCGCTACCCTACCCAACAGGACGAACCGCAAAGCTAACATCACCTCACACAGTGTGTGAATGAGGGCTGTTTCAGGATAGATTTCAAGATTGAATCACATTCATTCTGTTTTCACTCCAACGCCCCATTCATCATTTTCTCCTGATATCCGGCCCTAACTGATACCCATCTATACAGATACGCGCCTCCTGTGATGAATGTGAAAAATTGCGCAAACTATTCCAATAAACAGCCACCGTAAACTGGTTCTACAAAACCTACAAGCGCCAACACAAACCAGACGACCACACAAACAGATCCTAATGACATCTGTTCTGGAAGCTGGAGCCGAGGTCATTTTCCCCTCCTCCTGCGTGTGTCTTTGTGCTTCAAAGTGGCGGGGGTGTAGTCCTTGCCCTTCTATAAATATTGTCTTTTTCCTCAGGCATCAGGGTCTTTCGCACAAGCTCCCAACACAACAACACAACCTCAGGGCCCACAAACACAACAGCCTGCCTGCGCGACAAACACAAACCTGAGTACTGAGTACTTTTACATGAATCCGCTGCTTAATGAAACCTGAAAAGTGATTACAGACACGTCCACATCACCAGCCTTGTGAGTCAATCCCGACTTTTTGATCAGATCTGATCTTTTTGCCTCAGTGGCTGATCCCATTTCACCCCTCGCCCCTACCACTCAGCCCTTAGCCCTCTGTTCTGTTGAGATAGAGGGGTAGGGTGAAGTGTTAGGGCTACACGGCCCTCCAAACAGAGGTTTTTCAGAGACTCCAAACAGAGTGTTATGAGAAAAAAAGAAAAACTGGCAAGATGGCTGTGCGAGCGACCAAAGAAACATACAAATGCGAGAATTTTCTCTCTTAAAAATCATGATAACCACTGTATTATCTTAGTTTCATGTCATTTCTGTGTATTATGGTCCTTTTCCTCATAACAAGCATAAAAATCACTAATAGTATGCTAATGTCACGGTAGCTGGCTCGCTAAATATCCCGTTCCACCTTAAATAGTCCAGCAGATCTGACGCCTGAAGTGCCAGAATGTAAATGCTGCTCCACGGGAAAATTGAAACGAGAACCTGGTGAATAGACTTCAGCTTCACATCACCGAAGAATTGGGGGTGGAAGATATTAAACATTGTCACACCTCCCTCTTTAAAAGCATAAGATGTCCTAAATGTAACTAAAGCCCAGCAGTGAGGAGCTGAACTTTACCCTCCTCTGCTGTCACTGCAGACTGGCAGGGTCGCCTACAGAGCAGCGCTGGTAGCTGTTAATGAAGTAATGCTCTTTTTATTTAAGGTTCTGATTTCACAGGAGATTTCAACCACTACGCCTTGTAACTCAGTTCCAAGGGGCAATGTGACACTCGAAAACAAGGGGTAGGGGTGAAAAGAAATGGGATTGGGCCTTAAAGTGCTTATATTTTCAGTATTATCCTTCTCTGTTTGGTGCATCCCATCATATTATTCATAAACAATGCTTTCAGCAGCAAAATACAGGCACACTGACAACCAGCCAGTGACATCCCATCCTCTATCTGTCATTAGAGTGAAGAGACCCGTGCCCTGAAAGGACCTGCACACGCACATTTCCAAAATCAATAACGTCACATGCACGACCCATCTGCATCATAAACAAATGCTACTTCCAGTTTGGGCTGGACTGACTCATTTCCCCAAATATCGAGTCCAATGTATGGGTCACTTTCACTGACCCTCCACTGACTACAGCTATTAAAGCTGGTTTTTCAAGTTAAAGCCGCTGCTGACCCACAAACCGGACAGTGACAGGGCGCAAACACTGGATATGTACCTGATCTAGCCACTCAAATCTGAAACGAAAACCTCTGTAATGTGAACGTAGCCCGAGACACTGAAGGAGACAGAGAGAGAGAGAGAAGAAAACAGAGCAACAAAGACAAAAAGAGAGCTGAGTGATCGAAAGTAGGGAGGACAAAAGGAGGGGGGCGGGGGTTCGTGACAGAGCCGCTTTGTTTGGTGGGACTCTCTCTCTGTCTGTAGGACTCCAGAGAGGGAAACGGGTCAATAAAGGAAATTGCCAATTAGGGAAGGGGGGAATTACATAAGCCAAACATTGAACTTTGTCATGGGACCCCGCACACAAAACAGGAAAACACTTCCACACACAGGAAATACTTCACCTCTTCCTCTACTGTACGCTACAGTGAGGGGGGACTGGGGTGCATTGAACCTGACAGCCTGCACCGATCTGGAACGTGCACTGATATGGGGCTTCTGGATTCTGATATCCCATATTTTTCATGTTCGTATCTGTCTATGTGCCAATATATACGCATTAATAACATTAACATTATAGAGAAATGCACCATTTACTTTCTACAGGCTTACAAATGAAAATCAAAATGAATGAAATTGATATTTAGTGTAGCGCCCCCAAATTCGCCTCAGCATTCTGCTCTTCAGGAATACAATAAATGCCTGAACGATTTGGGGAAAATATCTAATTGTGATTTTTCTGATCAATATTGTCATTTAAATGCAGTAATTTCTTATAAATTCATTTCCAGGCTTGTTTTTTATACATATATTCCTACATAAGCCTTGTATGACACACACACACATACATATATATATATATATATTGCTGTTGTTGGGACAAAACCCCCTCCAAAAAAAATGTTTCAGTTTTTGACATAATTTAAAAATACCTGTTGCCTTTCATATTGTGTGTAAATTCATTGATGGATGGAACAAAAATTACTATCTTTTTTTCAAAAAAAAGTCTGGTTCCACTGAATTCCATTAAAAGTAAAGTAGGTTTTTCCTCCTCCTGTACAGTTATAATTTTGGGGATACGAGGTTTTCTTCCAACAACAGCGATAATATCATCAATGCATTTTCTTTAAGCAGCTATCATCGTGCATCTCTAATCGATGAGCTAACAAAGTGCAAAGTGCTCATGTTTTGGCCAGTTGTGATCCTTCTGAGCTCAGAGATTTGCATCCCTAAAGGGGGTCTGTTTTTGATTACTAGGAATTTGCCGAGTCCTGACAGAGTGAATGGTGAGCTACGGCGGCTGGAACGTCTGATTATGACATCACAACCCACACAAGGGCCCAAAGGTTGATGATGTAACAATTACTGGCCTTGCCTTTATGATATTGTGTAACATGGCAACCATCAGCCAATCAAGCGAGACTGTCAGAATTCCACTCTGGAATCTGTCACTTCCTCAGAACACACACACACACACACACACACACACACACAGACACAGAGTCTGTCGTGCGAGCATCGTCCTACAACATAAACAAACACCGGCGACTCTGTAAACCTCCCGGCAAACAGCGATGTCATCAACCTTCACCATTCTCCCCAACATCCCAACACACACACATACACACACACACACACACACACTGCAGACAGAACGGAACAACCGCTGCCATTGTTCAGAGGCCAGGATGTTAGCAATCGCCGTGGGAACCAAGCATGCGTGTGCATGAGTGCATGTATGTCTATATATGTGTGTGTGTGTGTGTGTGTGTGTGTGTGAGAGAGAGAGTGTATGGCTCCACACAACCAGTCACGCCAGTTATGCAGAGACACATACGTTGTTGTGGCTTTGTTTTTTTTTCTCTAAATGATGACTATTAATTATAATCTGCTCAACCCAACCACAACCATTCATTCTCCTCCAGCGGAGAGAGAGACACCAGACAGCCTGGAGACCGTCTGAGTGTGAGTGTGTGTGTGTGTGTGTGTGTGTGTGTGTGTGTGTGTGTGTGTGTGTGTGTGTGTGTCTGTTGATGTCTCACTGGGACTAAATGCCCAACCCAGGGTTTCCACCCATTGGTCATCAACTTTGTGAATGGAACAGACAGAGACAGTCGCTGACCTCATAACAATTCAGTTCAATCACAAGCATTTAGAAAGTTATTAAATGATTCATGTGAATCCGCATCCGAATACCGGAAAGAAACTTCCCAGCTTTTCTTTTCCCTTCCTGTTCCGATATGCTCCAAAAAAGCTTGTTGCAAAGTTGAAACCAAAATAATGATCCAAAACTGAACTGATTCAACAGGTTCTAACATTGTGAATGAGATGCAGTTGAACTGTGATTTTCAGATCGATTCGTTTGAACACCGAGGCAGGAATGAATCCCTCGCTCTCTCTCTTTTGATCATAACCCCACAATGGCTTATGTGAAAAGCCGGTGCCTTAGAGGAGACTGGACACAACAATGGCCAACTTGTTCTCTGGTTAGCCAGCACCTCTCTCTCTCTTCTCTCTTCTTTTTTCATCCATCTCTCTCTCTCCTTTTCTCATTACCTCTCGCTTCTGGCTCTCTCTCTCTCTCTCTCTCTATCCCTCTCTTTTCTCTTTTCATGCATCTCTCTTCCCTTTTTCTCATTACCTCTCTCTTCTGGCTCTCTCTCTCTCTCTCTCTCTCCACTTTCTCTTCTCTTTTCATCCATCTCTCTCTCCTTTTCTCATTACCTCTCGCTTCTGTCTCTCTCTCTCTCTCTTCTCTTTTCATCCGTCTCTCTCTCCTTTTCTCATTACCCCTCGCTTCTGGCTCTCTCTCTCTCTGTCTCTCTCTCTTCTCTTTTCATCCATCTCTCTCCTCTCCCCTTTTTCTCATTACCTCTCTCTCTTCTGTCTCTCTTTCTCTCTCTATCTCTCTCTCTCTCTCAGCAGGTAAACACTGTGTAAACTCTGAGTTGGATGTGGGCTTTCTGAGGAAAATATTCTGGTTAATTTTTTCCCCCTTTCTTTTTTCCTTTCTCCTCCTCTCTCCCTTCTTTCACTCTCTTTCTCTCTCTTATTTCATAGTGCTCCCCCCTTTCCCAACCCACCCTACACACTCTCTCTCTCCCTTGCTCACTTTTTTCATTCCTTCCATCTCATGCTTTCATTCTCTCTCTCTCTCTCTCTCTCTCCTCTCTCTCTCCCCCTCAGGACTGTTTTTTGAGGGCAGCATAATGACACAGGGAGAGGAGCCGAGCCGAGCGCCCAGCCAAAACCCTGCTTGGCTGCAGTGCTGAGGGAGGAAGTGGGCAGTAATGAAAGAACAGAACAGCAGAGAGGCTCTGAAATTAGAGAGACGCCTCTCTCTCTCCTTCTCGCTCCCTCTCTCTCTCTCTCTCTCTCTCTCTCTCTCTCCCCTTCTGTCCTCTGTTCTCCTGTTCTGCCTTCTTTCCTTCTCTCCTTTCTTCCCTTCATGTCTCCTCTCAGCACTCATTGTCCTTTTTTCCACGTCCTCCTCTTCCTCCTCCTTCTCTCTGCTCTCTTTTCCTCCTCCTCCTATACAGATACATAGGTAAGGAAGCCTATTTCATGAAGAATTACAGGGACAACTCTCTGTCTCTCTCTCTCTCTCTCTGTCCTTGCAGACAGACGACTTTGTGTCGTTTCTCTCTCTCTCTCAGAATGTTTTCTTTCCGTTTCGTGGAGGCCACCAGGAGGACCCTGCCCAGACCCTGCGCTTTTTCCTCCGAGGAATGATGTAATTTCCTGTGCTGCCCTTTCCTCCGTGGCTAACCCAAACAACCCAGGAACGAAGGAGCGGGTCGTCAGAGTAACGGCACAGCCTGTAGGACCCTCACGTCGGAGTGCGCAGTCAGTGCCCACGACTAAAGCCGCTCATACACACCTACAGTGACTTAAACACAAGCATAAACGGACCTGCTTATGTTGTTACTTACACTGCACGACATACTCTTACCTGTAAACACGGACAGAGGAGCTCTGCACGGCTGAAAACACAGAATTTCTGCATTTTGTCTGTATTTTTGCCCACGTTTAAGGTGAACAGTGTGTCATACAGTGTCAGAAACCACATAATCAAGTGTATTAGAGACGAGTGTGTGCTGATTTAGGCATGCAGTGTGCACGGTGCTAATTGATGGGGTATAAGCTTCCATTGCCTGTTAGCTACATTAGCTTCAGAGCTTCAGCGCAAAACTAAAGAAACAAACTTCAGACAGCAGACATGTCTTGGCTGATCGACTGCATTTGGAGGCTGGTGGGGGGGATTGTGTAAATTTATGTGTGTGTGGTGGTTAATAATACCCCTCTGACTAAATTTCCCCGTGTAGAGGAAGTGTGTGTGTGTGTGTGTGTGTGTGTGTGTGAGAGAGAGAGTGGGCAGGAGGCCAGTCTGAGTGTGTGGAGACTCCACTCTCACCTTACACACTGCCCAGCCGGCTCCAACACACATACCATCATACACACACACACACCCACACACACACACACACTAGAAAAATATCTCTGAACTCATCGTCTCACCTTCAGCCTCTCTACTTCCACAACTACACACAGTCATATCTCACAACTCATCATTTCACCTTCAATCTCTCTACATCACTCATATGTGCACTAGCATACACACAGAATCACTTCCTGTCTTCCCAACACCTTGCAGCACTGTGTTCCCTCATCTCTCTTTAGGCCCAACATGAATACCACAGGTAAACCCCTAAACAGCTATTGCACCAAATCTCTTAAAACTGAACCCCTAAACACAAAAAATACCCCCCTAAATTAAACTGATAAAAGCCCAAAAAACTAAACTACTACACACTTAAACTCCTAAACATTCAACAAGCTAAACAGCTTAAACTCTAAACCCCTGAAAGCCCAAAAATACTAAACCCTTACAGGCTTAAAAACAAACCCTAAAAAACAAAATGCCCAAAAGACTAAACCCCTAAAAACTGAAACCCTAAAAAAAATAAATTCCCTAAATGCTTAAAAAACTAACCCCCTAAAAAACTAAGCACACACCAAACTAAACCATTAAATGCCTAGACACGTTAAATCCCTCGAAAACTTCTAAACGCGTAAAAACTACAGCCATAAAAGTGCTTAACTTAAACACCTCAAACTAAAACTCTCAACACCTACACCCAAGAAACAAAACCTAAAACTAAACACTTATCAGCACATTCAACTCTACACACTGTCAAAAAATCCATATTCATCCATTTATGCACACACTGTAACATGTATAGATGGCTGTGTGAGCATTAACACAGATAACAGGTCTGGGACAAAGAGTGAAAGAACAAAAAAGGGAGAGCAAAAAAGTGTGAGAGCGCAGAGAGTGAAAAAGGAGGTGAATGAAAAAAAGGATATGGCATTAAGAGAACACCATAATACTCGTTCTCTCTCTGTGTCCCTCTCCTTCTCCTTCTTTTCTCTCTCTGCTTTTCTTTCCTTTCTTCCTCTCTGTTTCTGGCACACAGCCCACTGTGCATGTCTGTTGGTGGCTGTCAGATTGAGGTTAACTCTTAATAACCCCCAGCTTTCCAGGACAAACAACACAGCACAATACAGAGTTTAAACCATCCAGTAATCCAGCTCAGGCTTACACACACACACACCCACACACACCCAAACACAACTAAGAAGCAAGGACAGCGATAAGACAGTAAAGCAGTGTTGTTCTATCTTGTGTTTACTTCCAAAATCAATAAAATTATCCACGAATGGCGCCAAGGAATCAGCAAAACAATATTTCCCCGTTCGCGTTACACCACCGCGCAGCCGGCTCTGATGATTAGTTAATGAAGGCTTTAGCAGATCTGTTCTTTTGCCTGCCAGTAAAGCAGACAGGCATGGAGCTGCCTATTTACCGCACCGGAGGAGCAGAACAACGCCACACTACTTATTTACCGCGCAGAACACTGGAGCCTGCTTTCAGTTCAGCTCGGATTTTCCACTAGACCTGCAACACAACCCTGTCTGAATGCCCCCCTCCCCCCACCGCCTCCCTCCCACATCCACATACAAACGCACTTGGGCAGCGAAATGTAATAACACGGTGTGTTTGTTCAGGACCACGTTGGGATCAGAGGCAGAGAGAAAACAAAACAAAAAATTCTTCCTGCTGAAGCTGCGCATTATCATGTTGTACATTAACAATCTCCCCGTGCAGCCAAACACGCAGTCCGGCCCAGTCCAGCACTGTCCAGTTCGGTCTTTTTATCAGTTTAGAAAGTTTTAATGTGTTCAGAGCTGCACTGTTAACCCTTAGAAGTCTGGAGTTATATCGCCTTGGAGGTCGAGCTGGGAGGACTGCATGGAGGGCCAGTGAGCGAGTATTAATTTGTCTGTATGTAATCTGTTTATTTGAGTTGGCTAGCAACACCGGGCCTCAGGGAGCACGGTTAAAGAGTAAAGGAGCATACAAAAACGACGAGAAAAGGAGAAAAGAGAACAAAACGGAAGAAAAGAGAACGAAAAATGAAAGAAGAGAACATATACAGAGAAGAGAAGAGCAAAAATGAAGAGAAGAGATGAAAGGATAAATAAAGATATGAGAATAGAAGAGAACAAAAATGAAGAAAAGTGGACAAAAACAAAAAGAGAAGAGAACAGTAGAGAAGAGAAGAGAGGTGAAGAAAAGAGAAGAGATGAGAAGAAAAGAGTGGAGAAGAGAAGAGGAGTAGAGATGAGAAGAGTAGAGAAAAGGGTAGAGAAGAAGGGAACAGAAGAGTAGAGAAGAGTAGAGAAGAGAAGAGAGGTGAAGAAAAAAGAGCAGACAAGAGTAGAGAAAAGAAGATTAGAGAAGAGAAGAGAAGAAAAGAGAGCAGAAGAGTAGAGGAGAGAAAAGAAGAGAAGAGAGCAGAAGAGTAGAGGAGAGAAAAGAAGAGAAGAGAGCAGAAGAGTAGAGGAGAGAAAAGAAGAGAAGAGAGCAGAAGAGTAGGGGAGAGAAGAGAAGAGAAGAGAAGAGAAGAGAAGAGAAGAGAAGAGAAGAGAGGAGAGGAGAAGAGAAGAGAAGGGGAGGATTGACATTAGTGGGCTTTTGCTCGCACGGCATGCTGCTGTCGGCACAGGAGCGGCAAGCTTTTCATCCTCGGATTCGCGCACATACAAAAGAGACGTAAAACAAACGGTGGGGCACACGAGGGGCCGGCGAAAGGGAGCCGCTCCAGCAGAGGCCTGAAAGAACACAGAGGCAACATAATCCAGCACGTCCATCTGACTCTGACGATCGGCCCACACCTCAACCCTGAAGCCCGGGGCTCTTAGAGCTCTAGTTTTAGCCATGTTTATGCCCCGCTTCTCAGGCTAAGTACGCTGCTATCTCAGAGCCGATCTGGAAACATGCACACGCACAGTCCCTCCCTCATCTCGAGGAGCGGAGCAGCGCACACCCACCATCGCACAGAAAAAGCCTTTAAAGTCCCACTAATGAGAAACATCTGTACGAATGAAGCAGGCACAGTCCAAACCAACTCTTTCTACATCCATCTCTCTCCCTACCTCCCCCACCTCTCACTCCACTCCCTCGCTCTACCTCCCAGTGCCTCTCGTAAACACCACTGGATGCCTCAGCCTCCTATTTAGGCCGGAGCAATGTTCCAAAAGTATCCAGACAGACCTTTTAGTTGCTGAACTTTAAGGTAATCTCCTTAGAAAACTATTACCAACAGAACGGGAGCAGCCACACATGAGCTTCGCTGGCTAGAGGTGTACAAAGCCCCCCAGTGTTGGGCTAGAACTGCATTCTCTGGAGTGATGGAGCTCCATCCAGTGTCAGTCAGAGTGGAGTTTAATTATAATCATTCATAACTCGCCACTCAAATGAATCAGTGTGAGCAAAAGGATGATGTAGGCAGTTTTAAGGAGGGATATAAAGAGGAGAGAACAGTTTGTTCTTACCTGAGAACCCCACAGGGGCTGAATGTATCGTTCCCCCAGTTTCAGTGGAAGCAGGTATAGTGTCTGGAGAATCTACAGAGAGACAGAAAGTGAGTCAACATACTGTATTTTGTACTGTACATTAGGATGAGATTCAACGACTCATGGAATCTCAAACTTCACAATGACTCGTACGATTCAGAATCATTTTTAAACACGCTCTGAATGCACAAGGAACACAACACACAACAGCAGAGACGCTTTTTGGTGAGATTTTTACATCTAAAAATTAACCTCAGGATTTTAGTTTGGCCAAAAAGTGAGTGCATGCTTTATTAGATAACTGAATGTTGCTGTAAATGAACAGACTCAGTTTTAAGATCACATAATCGATGCAAATGAATCACCACCTCCTTGGGGTGATTCACAAAACTCATTATATGATTCACAAAACTCATTATTTGATGCAATATATGGGCAAAAATAGCAAAAATAAGGACGTGTCATGTTAAAATATTAATGTTTCAATTTTTTAGTTTACTAGAGCATTCCACATGATAAAAGTGCGATATTTTAAACAATAGTGTCGATATAACGCTCTAGCCACAAGCTACCATGCTAGTCCCGATACGACATCCATACAATACAATGCAAAATCATACAATACAATACACTTTGATACAATTTTATATAATATTTTATATTGTTCATATGCATTTTTACACCTCTAGCACACACACAGAGCCCCTGTTGGCCTTCCGGGATGAAAAGGCCATGTTTGGCAAAAACTAGAGCCCGTGTTTGGCAAAAGCAACACAAAAACATTACATTTCTCCAAGACTCGGAGCAAAAACAGCGTCTGAAGGCCCACAGCATTCGCTTTTTTCCTCCTCTTTTCCTCTAAGGCAAGATAAATACACTGTTTTCTGCAAAAGAGGCATTGCTAAGGAAAAAAAGGCAACCCTAGTTCAGTGTGTGTGTGTGTGTGTGTGTGTGTGTGTGTGTGTGTGTGTGTTCCAGTTCTAATAGGAATATACAGTTTAGCAGGATACACTCCATCAAGCCAAAAACAATGAAGGAGACAGGAAATGGCCTCAGCCTTGAAAGCTGTGTACAGTAAATTTTCTAAATGGCATGCCAGCAGACAGGGAAAACTCTCTCTCTCTCTCTCTCTCCCTCTCTCTCTCTCTCTCTCTCTCTCTGTCTCTGTCTCTCTCTCTCTCTCCCTCTCTCTCTCTCTCTCTCTCCCTCTCTCTCTCTCTCTCCCTCTCTCTCTCTCCCTCTCTCTCTGTGCGTGTGTGACTTAGTTCCACCGACACTAAGCAGGACTTTGTGTGGTTTCCATAGCGATTAGAGCTGCAGGTAATTATACATTCCATTCAGAGAATATAAACACTGGCGGAGACGCCCACCGGCTCGGCCGGCCAATCAGACGTCGCCACCCTCGAACGGCCGTGCATTAGTTAAAACGTCTGCTCGGGAGGTTTGGATAGACTGTCTGCTGTCTGTCTGCTCTTAATCTCAATCTGAAAATCTAATGTTCTAACAGTAATCCTCGCTGTGAAGCCTTTCTGGTTCCGCAAGCTGCATTCCTTCATAATCACAACGATTAGAGCGAAACCTCATGGGTTCTGACACCTTTTTGTCATCGTTCTTCACAGTTTAGTTCTGAAAAGGTTTGTTTATGAGCTGATTAGTGCTGTTATCTTAGTTGGAACAGTGCATACATGTGTATAACTACTCATGTGCACTCATTAAGGATTAGTACACCTCAAATTATATCATATGCTTCAGTATCGCTGCTGTCGGAACAAAACCTTGTATCTCCATTCTTGGCATTTATATATATATTAGTTTTTTTGCCATAGTTTGAAAATGCCTGTTGCCTTTCACATTGTGCATAAGTTTTACGATGAACGGCCCAGAAACGTCCCAGAATTACTTGAAAAGACGTCTGGTTCCATTGACTTACATTAAAAGTACAGTCTGTTTTTTCCTTCTCCTGCAGGACCGGACTTGGAACCACTGGCCTAGTCACATGACCGAAAGAAATACTACTCAATTACGATGAACAGTGCACAGAAAAGAACAGAAAGGCCCACACAGCTATGACAGAAGTCAATGGGAAGGAGTTTCAGGTGTTTCATCCTTCCATTAACCTCTATTCTAAGTGAGTTTAAAGTCAGTGGGTTCACTAAGTTCAGGAAACCGTTCAGGTTATCGTGTCTGTATGTTGGGCGTGCAGCAGGCTGGAAAACGCTGGTGTATTCCTTTAAACTGGCAGGTGAGAAGGCGCTGAGCTGAGTGAAACGAAGCTTTGAACCTCTCTCTGTTCCGCTCTCTCTCTTTCGGTGCCGGTAAAGCGGCCGGAGGCTGGAGCCGGTCACTTTGCTGCGGTCGGACTAATGAGATGCACGGTCAAACCTGAGACTTACTCACTGACCACAGAGCAGAGAGAGAGAGAGAGAGAGAGAGAGAGAGAGAAAGAATACTCCACGTATAAAACTGTAATTACATATGGTTTGTTAATAGTCCATTAAACAGATTTATCTGCCTTTTAAAACGTTCAAAACAGGAGAGAGTGAGTGAGATTCGAACAGTCCGTGATTCAATTTACAGGGAAACAAAATAAACAGCCATTTAATAACAGCAGAGATGAGAGTGTCTCCGGACATAGCCTTACATACTAATTCAAACCAGCCTCTCTCTCTCTTTTTCTGTCTCTCTCCTTCACAGTACTGCAGGTAGGTGGAGGAATACTCCACTCTTTGAAGTCTGGCAGAATTTTTTTTTTTGCTTTCCAGACAGAAATTATTACGGTTTTAATCTGCAGAGCTTAAAGAGTCTTCTCTTCTCTCACTGATCAAAGGTTTCAGAAGCGCTAAAACACAAACGAGGGAGCAAAAGACAGAAAGAGAAAGCGAGAGAGAGCGAGAGAGAGAGAGAGCGAGAGAGAGAGAGAGAGAGAGAGAGAGAGAGAGGTGAAAAGTGTGGCTGTGTGAGTAAGGTGGTGAGTGAGTATTTTTGGGAGACTTCGAGTGGTCAGTTGCGCTGGGCAAGAGTGCCACGTCACGGGCATCAACAGACAGACAGACAGCCACCGATTCCAGAGCTCTATACACTTTCTCTCTCTCTCTCTCTCTCTCTCTCTCTCTCTGTCTATCTACTTGCCTGCTACATGTGCCTGAGCTAAAGAAGAGTGTTTGTGTGACAACAAATCCCACAGAAATTCACCCACAAGCTTCTGAAGATGCAGAAAGAGCAGAGAAAAAAAAACAGTTTTAGCTTTTCTTTTAGCTGCTTAGCTGGACTTTTAGCTTTTTTAGCTGTTTAGCTGGACTTTTAGCTTTCCTTTTAGCTGTTTATGTGGACTTTTTGCATTTTTAGCTGTTTACCTGGACTTTTAGCCTGTCCTTTAGCTGTTTATGTGGATGTTTAGTTTTAGCAGTTTATGTGGACTTTTTAGCTTCTTAGCTGGACTTTTAGCTTTTCTTTTAGCTGTTTAGCTGGACTTCTATCTTTTTAGTTGGACTATAATCTTTTGTTTTTGGCTGTTTAACTCGACTGTTAGCTTCATTTCCACAGACGGAGAAACAGACTGTGTCTCTCTCTCAATCACTCTCTTTTGTTTTCTTTTGATTGGAGGTCAGACGATTGATATGTAAATAGGAGACACAAATGAGATCTGCTCTTCACACTCCGCCGTGAAAGGTGTGTGTGTGTGTGTGTGTGTGTGTGTGTGTGTGTGTGTGTGTGTGTGTGTGTGTTAGGTCAGTGACAGGCGACACAAAGCAGCAACAAAGGAGTCGGCTCGGCTAAATGAAGCGACCCTCCACAGTGTCTGCCTCTATTGTCCTATTAATAACACACACACACACACACACACACACACACACACACACACACACGAGTCTTCGCAGAAACACAGCTGTGGCGACAAATGACTTCCTCTCAGCATGTTCATTGAGAGATATACTCTCTCTTTCACATTCACTCTCTCTCCCCTCTCTCTATATACATTTCTCTCTCTCTCTCTCTCCTTTCTTTGTCTCTTTGCTTAAACCTGCCACCTTACAAACTCCTTACTGCTATATTAGTTTTAAGCAACATGTATACAAAAGCTCTCTCACTCTCTCTCTCTCGCTCTCTCTTTCTCTCTGCACTAAGTAGTTAATGGAAGAGTAAAGAGAGTCTTTCAAGGAAGCTTCCTCCCCAAATAGTCCTTCCTCTCCTCCATCACGGCGCCTCTCTTTCATTCACACAAGCACACACACACACACTCACTCAAATCCAAAAATCTGATTCATAAAATTCATGACTCACGCCTGAGCGGATGACGCAAAAGCAGCCACCAAGCAGTTGAAGTTGTCCTCAATGTCTCTCTCTCTCTCTCACCACCTTTTTTTTAATTCTGACTCTAAACATTACCATACGAGTGAAGGGGGGGTTTAGGGGCTTTTCAATTACACTCACAGAAACTGTGAATGAACACACATTAGAAAAAACATAGAGAGAGAGAGAGAGGGGAGACAGTGAGTGAGAGAGAGAGAGAGACAGAGGGAGAACATGAGAGAGAAAACAGGGAGAGGGAGAGAATACACAGAGAATGAAGAGAGAAAAAGAGAGAAAAATGAGAGGAAAGGAGAAAGCATGAGAGAGAGTAAGAGAGAGAGAGGAGCGAAAGGAAATAAAACGAGAGACAGAAAAGCAGAGCGAGAATACAAAGAGAATGAAGAGAGAAAAAGAGAGAAATAGAGAGAGTGTGAGGCTATAAAGAGAATGAAAAAGAGAGAAAGAGAGAGAGAGGAGAGAAAAAAGTTAAAAATGAGAGACAGAAAAGCAGAAAGAGAGAAAGAGGAAGAGAAAGAAAGCAGAGATAGAGAATACGAAGAGAATGAGCAGAGAGAAAGAGAAGGAGAAGGGAGAGCAGAAGAGAGAGAGCGAGAGAGCGCGGGAGAGAGAGATGGACTCAGAGGCGCTCCCTCAAAACCTCAGATGAATTCAGCAGATAAAACGCGGCTCCAAAGATGTCCCAACCTTTTCCCCCTGCGTGAGGCACATTTCCGCTTTTCTTCTAAACCACCCCCATCTCTCTATCCCTCTATCTCTCCATCCTGGAGCCTTTTCGCTCTTTATCTGAGCTGCCAGGTCGCTCCTACAGCCAAAAGTTTGTGCAGACAGCCCCCCCCATCACCGTGTGCCAGGATGGATTGGGTTTAGGCTCTGGCTTCTTGCCATTCTATTACAGAAGTCTGGCAGACTGCTGCTCACTGTCCATCATAAATCACAACACGTCACTGGGAATCTGCATCGGATAACACACTGTATAGAGATGCATGCTAAGAGCCATAATTATATATATATATATATGTGTGTGTGTGTGTGTGTGTGTGTGTGTATATATATATGTATATAAATATATATATATATATATATATATATATATATATATATAGTTTTTCAGTTTTTGATATAATTTTAAAGTACTTGTTGCTCTTTACATTGTGTGTAAATTTCATGATGAATGGACCAAAATAAATTTCCCACAATGAAACTGAAAAAAGTCTGGTTTATTAAAAGTACTTTAAAAGTAAAGCAGGTTTTTCCTTCTCCTGTAAAGTTACCATTTTGGAGATACGAGGTTTTGTTCAGACAGCAGCGATATATAAATATATATATATATATATACACACATAAAACTCTTATTGCAGTGTAAAACTTATAATAAGTATCAGTGGGAAATATGTAAAACAGAGCAATATTTAAAGCTATATCTTGTTTTCATGAGCCAGAAAAATGACTAAACAAAACCAAACTGTCAGAAAAACTGCGCTACAAGATTACGTTATAATGCATATATTTATATGCAGCAGAGTAAGACATATTTCTTTTTTATAAGCCAAAAGATGACTGAGTAAAACCAAACGCTGCACCGAAAAGTGCAAATAAATACAGAATCACAAACAGTGATTTAAAAGGTTGCGGCATGACTCAAAACCAGCAATCGCAAGAGCAGAGGAGACAGTTTCAGTGATTCAAACAAGGACGATGAAAAAAACAGAAAGCAAGAACATTATAAAACTTACCGGGTGGTTTTAGAAAATCCACTGGGTAGCGTGAGTACGGGGGAGGGGGGGACTCTAGGAGAGAGAAGAAGACGAAGAAGAAGAGACCATGAGAAAAAAAAAATGGTGGGGGGAGATAGAAACTTATGATAACAGTTGGCATTCTTTTTGGAAAAGTGTTTGTGTTAGCAGAGAGGGCTGGAGGCAGAGCAGTGCGGATAAACACGGAGCCGCCTGGCGCCAGGCTGAACGGGGGGAGAGGGAGGGGGGATAGGGGCCTCCAGCAGGGCTCAATGATACGCACTAAAATATCACTCTGCAATACTACTGCTGCTGATGCACCGCTGCGATACTTCTTGCGATATTTTACGATACCTCATTGCGATTTGGGTTACATTCTACAAAAGTGGGTCAAAATGCCAACCCTCACTAGTGTACAGGTTTTAATTAAATGCGTAAAAGGCTAATTTAGACATATCTATGAAATCAAATGTAACCCCCTAAACGATGAGGGTCTGTATGAAGGCCTGCGCTTCCACTCCTCGTCCTCATAACACACAGATTAGTCTGAATAACAAATGTTAAAATCAATAACTGAACAATAAAGAGCTGAAGATACTGAGCATCACTGTGCTATTATAAATAATGCATTGACAATGCAAATCAAATCCTATGTTAAAAAAATTTCAGGACCTGAATATGGATCCACATTTCAGTTCCTTTAAACTCACATATTAGATTCATAGTAGTTCCTAAACAATACGATTAATAGCTGAATAATAAGCCTGCAGTTTAAGCCTATGAAGTGACATGGTTGGCAGGTTATTCTAGCCAGAAATTCTTTGAATTTGATCCCATAAATGCCTTGATTCGTCAATATAGCTACGCCTAGTGCTCCTAGCGCACAACACAGATATGTCGCAGCAATAATAATTAGGATAACAAACTATATTCTCTTCAGCCCAAGCTGTCTATGCAGAGAACTTCAATGTAGACTTAATGTTGAAAGAAATAATAATAACAAAAAGCACTTTAAACAACATTTTGACTAAGTAACCATTTCTAACAGATGTTTAAATGTTCACCCATGATGATAATCTTGTCATTGTGTATCATATTTGGCTGACGAAACATAACGTCATACAAGTAGCGATGAAATAATTCATTATAAAAGCACAAAAGAAAACTAATATCATGCTGACGAGCCCACCAAGCCTCCTTCCTCTCAAACACAGTGCCACTAAAATGTGAACAGCCCTCCTTAAAAGACACACTCATCTTACTGCTTTCTTGCTTTCAGTATTAATATTATCCAGGCTGGAGGCACCATTAAGTTGGTGGACTTGCAAATCCACCTGTGAGCTGAGTTAATAGTGATATCGGGGTTAGGAGACACAGCAGCCTCAATGCCAAATGTGCCAGACTGACTGTCTACAGTGACCTATTCCACCCAGTCTGTGCCTTATAACAGCATAATAAACACATCACGAACCATGACTGTTAGATGTGGAATAAGACTTTAGCTAGCTTAAACTGAGAGACATAAACTATAACTGTATTATATGACTGTCATTTGTGTATATGATTTAGCTACAACATAGTTATAAACTAGATGAGATGATATATAACTGCACAACTGTCAGAAAGGTTGTATTGTTTTAGGTGAGAAACAAGAGGTATCTGTTGTTGCCGAGACATAAACCAGACATGATACAACTATACAAAGGTATAAACCAGCTACGAGGAAGACTCTAAAATTCTTAGCTATCACAATAGATAAAATATGAACTGTTATAAAGTATATGTACACATGTAAGAGCTGACATATTTAGTATTAGTAGGCCAGAAATAAATACATGACTAACTCTAAGAAAGACTGTATTGTACAGCATTACAGTTATACAACCTCACCTAGCCATAGGAGCAGGTTGAGACACAAACTAGATGACAAAGTATAGTTAAGCATTATATTATTGCAATATAAGAGTTTATCCAGCTAGATAAGATATAAACTAGGGGTGTTAGGAGGACTGTAATAATAATAATACAATAAAATTGCAATCCTATATGTATATATATAGAGTTTTCCCAGTTAGATAAGACATAAACTAGGGGTGTAAGGAAAACTGTACTATAATAACACAATAATATTGCAATCCTATACGTATATATAGAGTTTTTCCAGCTAGATAAGACATAAATTAGGGGTGTAAGGAAAACTATACTATAATAACACAATAATATTGCAAACCTATAGTTTTCCCAGCTAGATAGGATATAAACTAGAAATAGGTGGACTACATTATAATAATGCAATAATATTGTATTGCAATCATATATATATATATATGGGATAATATAGGGGCTTACCTAGCTCGCACAGTCTGCTCATGTGGTGCGGGTTGCAGCAGACTAGCTCCGGGTTCACCTTGCCGTAGGACTCGCAGCCTGGTAGCCGCTTGAGCTCGGCGCCATGCCGGAGGTCCGGCCAGCGGAAAACCTTGGAGAGGAGCAGCGGGAGGGAGTAGGACTGCTGTCCGAGTTTGGCGTCCACTTTGCCTGGCAGCAGCAGGCAGGGGCTCCGCGCCCCTCCCCGGGACTCCACCGCCTGCAGGAGCCCCTCCAGCTGCTTCTCCTTGATCCTCTTCAGCACCGAGTGGGTCAGCGCCTTCAGTTCGGCCTCAGAGCCCGGGCTGGCCTTATTTCCACCGGCCGGTTTACCCATGCAGCACCCGCTGGTTCCCCCGGATCCCCCGGTTCCCCCCAAGCCGCCACCGCCGCCTCCTCCTCCGCCGCCGCTGCTGCTACCCGCCTCTCCGTCTCCCTCGACGGGCGCACGGCTCCTCCAAAGTCGCCGCACAAGCCCCGAGCGTCTGCTCCTGAACATGCGGCACTGAGGGAGGGCTGCCCGGCTACACAGCGAGCATGGCGCCGTGCCCAGTGCATGAAGGTCCCGGGACGGCAGACAGGCCGAGAGGAGACGGTGGAGGAAGCGGGAGCAGCAAAGGCTGTCTGTAGCATGCGCCAGACTTTAGTTTTTTTGCACGAAAAGATCAAATTCTACACAAACTCTACACAAAACTCAGTACAACCGCAGACGCACCGCGAGCCGCCCCGGCTGCATGCGCAACAAAAGTAACAAGCTAAGAGCTCGAGCCGGATTCCACTAAACATTCACATTCGTGCCTCTCTCTCGCGCGCGCACACACAGAAAACACTTCAGGCTCGCGCATGTGCTCGATAAAAGCTCGGCGAAACATCCCAGTGTGGCGTTTTAGATCCATACGGTTATCCTCGAGCGCGGTTCGCACATTCTCTGAGCCTCGAAACGCGAAAGACACAAAACCAGAAAAAACCCAGCCGGCAACAACAACACTGCCACGAGCAGCAGCAGCAGTCCCTCCGCGCGAGCCTGGGCTGTTTCAGGCTTAACGTTACAGCATCCAAAACGCGAAGGTGAAGGAGGGTGGAAAAGGCTCTCAGATCCACAGGACAGATCCACGAAGAGGCTGGAGGTCAAAAAACAGCGGAGATAATGAGGAAAAAAAGGCAGAATTAAAGAAGGAGCAGTAATGTCGGTGAAGTGCTGAGGGCTCCACAGCTTTTCCTCCAGCAGGACCAGCGAAGTTTCCGAGCCCTAAAACACGCGCGAGGGAATGAAGCGGTGAAGGAGGAGAGCAGGCGCTTCCCTCTCTCTCTCTCTCTCGCTCTCTCGCTTCTCTCTCTCTCCATTGGCGCGCCTCCTGGTCACGTGTTTGTCTAGACACCCTGTCGCTTTAAAAAAAGCGGATTGTGTTGCGCAAACATGAGCTCCAGTAGCTTCACCAGCACAGCCGCAGTTTAAAGGGGAACTAATTCCCCCGCAAAGTTTCAGAGCTTATTAACGACGCTTTCATGACGCTCTGCTGTGTGAAGTTACAGCTCAGCGCGCTGTACAGACACTAATGGAGTTATTAAACAAACTTTTGGGGGGTTTATTTTTAATATTATCCAACAGAATCAATATTTCTGCTATTTTATCCTCCTGTTAGAGGAAGCAGAGGCATTTTAACGCTTGTATAATGTATAATATATAAATATACTATATATATTACTATGTCGTTACAAATAATAAGAATATTAGTAATAATAACACTATAATAACATTATAACCCACTGTGTTCACCTGCAATAACAATAGTGTAATAACAATAGCTAATGCTATGTATGTGTGTATATATATATATATATATATATATATATATATATATATTTTAAGCAGCATAGCAACTAGCATTAGGCATTAATGTTACATTATTGCTATTGCAATTGACCATAGTGGGTTATAATATTATTATAGTGTTATTATTATTAATATTCTTATTATTTATAACGACACTATGCTAATATATATAACTATATATATATATATATATATATATATATATGTATTAGCAGCATAGCAACTAGCATTAGCTACTGTTATTACACTATTGTTATTACAGGCGAACACAGTGGGTTATAATGATATTATTATTGTGTTATTATAACTAATATTCTTATTATTTGTAATGAGACTGTGCTATTATTATGTTTTTTAATGATTATACGCATCATTAATAATAATATCAATAGGCTGTCATTATTATTATTATTATTATTATTGTTATTATGCCCTGAGTATGAGAGTGAATGGTCCTGCAACAGGCCTGAGGCGAGGACATGTGAAGTGCTGCCGCCTTCTGGTTAAATCTCTCTCTTCCTCTGCTCTCAGTCTCGCGCTCACTCAGCGCGTGCTGTAAGAAGCAGCCATTTTAAGCGCGCGTGAGAGCGTTTCATGAACTGCGTTCATTTCTGCCGGGTTTTCCAGGGTCAGATTAACAGCGTGAGGGTGAGAGACCAGAGAGTAAAACCGCTTTTATTCTGGCAGGAATGACTGCATCCCCCACCTTTCCTCTCCTCCCCCCGCCTCTCTCCAGCTCTTTCAGCCTGTCTGACATTTTGGCGCACATTTGCCCTTTAAACGTGTCACTTTTGCGCCAATATGTGGAAACATCATATTAAAGGCTATTAAAACGGACAGTCGGCATTTTAACCACCACCCTTGGAAAAAGGCAGGAGAAGAGGCTTTTTTACGCACGAGCCAGGCTATCGTGAGCACAGCACTGACATCAAGGCTAGGAAATCATTTAAAAACTGAACTGACCGCTCATTCAGAAACTCAGATGGCCAGGAAAGTAAACAATGTCAGTGGCCTAAGCTGAACCAACGGCGTTTGACTGATCTTGAGGCAAACTTTAGGGGGACAGAGAGAGAGAGAGAGAGAGAGAGAGAGAGACAGAGAGATGAATAGAAAGCCTAGATAACATCTGGCCCTGGGAGAGAACTGCAGGCAGACAGCGCGCGCAGCCTCTTTGTGTCCCCAACAGACAGTTTGGTCATTTGGGTGCCAGTCTGCGTGGCTGCAGGGCAGAAAAGAGGAGGAGGAGGGTCATAATGATGATGATGATGGGCTGACTGTGTGTGTGTGTGTGTGTGTGTGTGTGTGTGTGTGTGGAGAGGCGCCACTCTGCGGCTCAGCCTCTATTGTTCACGGATTCCTCACTGGCGCCGAGCTGCAGCTTTCAGTTTAAGGTAGTCTGGAGGAAGGAGAGCTTTTCCGGCGCTGGGATTGGCTAGCAGCCCGCCTCTTGCGCTTGTATTGGCTAGTGGCCCCGCCTCCTGTGCTGGGATTGGGTGATTGCAAGCCTCCTGTGCTGGGATTGCCTATTGAACCGCTTCCTGCGCTGAGATTTGCTGTTGGCCCAGCCTCCTGCGCCGGGATTGGCTATTAGCCATGCCTGCTGTACTGGGATTGGCTACTAGCCCCGCCTCCTGCGCTAGGATTGGCTATTGGACCCACCTCCTGCGCTGGGATTGGCTACTGGCCCCACTTCCTGTGGTGGGACTGGCTATTGGCCCCGCCTCTTGTGCTGGGATTAGTTACTGGCCCGGCCTCCTGCGGTGGGATTGGCTACTGACCCCACCTCCTGTGCTGGGATTGGCTACTGACCCCACCTCCTATGCTGGGATTGGCTACTGGCCCCGTCTTATGTTGTGATTGGCTATTAGTCATGCCCCCTGTGCTGGGATTGGCTACTGGCCCTGCCTCCTGTACTGGGATTGGCTACTGGCCACGTCTCCCGTCTCCTGCTGTATGTGGTTTTTGGCCGCCTCCAGCGCTGTGGTATGCCTGTGCTGGGACTGGTTATTGATCCCCTGGCTGGGCTGGGATTAACTTTTGCTCCTCATCCTGTGCTGGGATTGGCTATTACCAATCTTGTGGATGACACTAGATAGTAGACCACTTCCCCTGCTGGGATTGGCTGTTGTCTTGCCTCTAGAGTTGTCATTGGCTATTGCCCCGCCAGGCACCTGCACTAGCTAACTAGCAGTTCCAAACCTTGTGACTTTATGTAACGACAGTTCTGTTAAAACGTCCTACATACTAACAAGACGTCCCATAGGCTTCCATGCTGCACCCAGTTCTGAGTTCGTGAATGGATTCTAAATTATGAATGAATATTGTAATTTATTCCGAGAAAAAATGTTTGTATTTTATTGTTTTCACTTAAACAGCTGTAGTATATAGCTAGTATTTTGGCTGCACTAGCTTCAGTTACTTCAGTTCATCTGCAGAAAGTGATGATGTACAGAAACACATCACTACCCCCAACATTCGAACCAGCATAAAATAATCTAAGACAATTTATTAGATTATATACACTCAGTTCATCAGATGGCACAACTGTCGGTTATTTCAATTATTATAAAACTATAAAAACACTGAAGAAGAAAAATGACCATCCACACAACGCATCATCAGTATTCATGTCCAGTGGGTGCTTTTAGTACCCCCAGCAGACTGCTCGTGAGCATGAACTATTAGCAAATCCCAGGCGGGGTTTGTCAGAATGTGGGTGGAAAGCTATCGCACGTCAGCATCACCACAAAAAACACTTTAGCTGCTTGTCAGTTTGTGGCGGAAATTGTTTGAAGAAGTTTCTAATTGTCTGGAAGCAGAGTTTCAGAAAAGCTTGATTTATGAGAAATTGGAGAAAACTGTCTGACCTTCAGACATTACCATGCTATGCACACATAAACAGCAGTATTAAACAAATATACCAGCCTATCCAAAGTAAATAGGCACAAATAAAGAATACAGCACCTCTTATTCTCCAGGGTATGTTTTGGTCCGTCCATCTGAATTTACATGACCAAATCTTTAGGCAAATTATTCAGTAACTGCATGAAATAAATGTAGATTTTTATTTTATTTATTTATTTTTTTGTAAAAGCTCCCCTCAAATTAACAGAATGTGTTTTATGATCACACATATTGCTATATGCTTACAATTCACTGCTGAAAGCCAAAAATCTTAGACGCTCTTTGTATTATTTTATAAAAATAATTTTTACAGAGCAGATCACTGAAGAGACGCCATCTGTTTATAGTTTATAGCTCAGATTTGTGGAAAAATGGGTCGACTTTCAGTAGAAAAAAACTGAGTTCAGCTTCTTTTATTATAAGGGTTTAAAATTACATCACCCCTCTATTTGACTGGAAAGAAGACAGTTACAGCTCTCATACGACCCCCACCTTTAGAATGTAGCTTATGAAATATGAAAGTTATGAAGAATATGACAAAGTGCGTTTTGGAACCACCGGTGGTCTCAAGGAGTTGAAGAGGTTAACATGCCTAAAGCAAGCATGAAAACAATGTGCCATAAATTGGTCTATCCTTTCTGAAAGAAGGCCGAAATCCAAACATCTTAGCAAACAAATGAGTGAACCAGCATTTTTGCTTCTTTCTCACTTGTAGTGAGTAGCCCACATACCACAGCTGTAAATATATCTGGAGTATGTAAAGTGTATTATGAAACACAGACTGTAGCCTATTTGATCTGTAGTTATTCAGCAGAGAGTTGTTGCCATGTCACATCGTCAGATATCAAAACTAACTGCGGTAATAAATGCTGGCACTGACACAGGCATATAAAGTGTAGGCTACAAATGAATTTGATCCTCCAGATTGAATGGATTTATAAAATGAAATAAATAAATAAACAAACAAACATTTTAATAAAGTGCATGGATGGGACGGAACCATATCATAGTCAGCTGAGCCTCAAATGCTTAGGAGAGGCATGTTCTGGCAGGAAATGTAAAAAGAGATCATGTGAACATTACATGCTGCTGTTACGTTGACGTTTTTGAGACTTGGGGCGCTGTGTCTGTCCTATGGGATGCATTTGCTTCCCCGTCCCAAACTGAGAGCGCTTTAGTGAGAAAAATGTGACATTTACAAAAACTCGATGGGGCAGCCCAGAGGAAAGAAATACTCTGAATGAGATCTCTTGATCTCAGGTTCTTCTCCAAGACACAGTCAAGCCCAGTTCGAAATCAGAGTGAGAGCCATTTTCTCCTGCTTCTGGAATTCGGCTCCTGAGAAATAAAATTCAGATATTTTGACTTTGATCAAATGTGGCTCAACTCTTTAGTGTCTGACTCGTCTCAGCTGAATAATATCTCCATGAGAAAAGTGTGAGATCTCATCGTTTTCTCATAGCGCTCTGTTCTATATTACCATCAGTGTAGAAGGAGAACTCACGCTTTTCTCCTTCATCACCAGAACTTCTCACAGTGAAACACTGATGTTAATCTCCTCTTTTCTTCCGGGGGGGGGGTTAGGAGAAACAATTCAGAAATCAGGGATCCTTCATTAATATAATATTGAGATCTGCTTTATTTCTCTGAGACAATCATATGCCTACCGACTGTGGATTACACATGATCGCATCCAGGAAACAATGGACCATGGGGGCAGTCATGGGCTGGAGGTTAGGGGGCAGTCGTGGGCTTTTTGAAAAAGGGTTCTATATAGCATCCAAAAAGGGTTCTTCTATTGTAACAAGATTGACATGGAATAGAAGAACAATTTTTGATGCTATACAGAACCGTTTTCGAAAAGGTTCTAATAAAACCATCTACAGCACATTCTCCATCAACCTGAAGAACCCTTGAAGCACCACACAGCACATCACGTAGGCCTATGGACTCCAGATTCATTTGTGATTTCTGTTCTTTATACTTATTAATGTGCATCTTCAGTTTGAAAGCAGTTATTTATGAAAGCTGAGCTGCTATTCATCCCTGCAACTACAGGTCCTCATCATGATCTTGCCATCTCATTCGAGAACTCTCTGATTGTTCCGTCTGAAGAGGCAAGAAGTCTTAGTGTGATTCTGGATGGCCAGTTATTGTCCTCAGCTCATATCAAGATCCTAACTCGGTCATGCAGGTTTCTCCTGTAGAACATCCGGAGGATCCGACCCTTTCTCACTCGAGAGGCCACCCAGGTCCCAGGTACTGCACTTTTTGTACGTCGCTCTGGATAAGCGCATCTGCTAAATGCTGCAAAAGTATATGTAAAAAGAAACAACACAAACTGCAAGTGTAATCTAATCTGTGTCTATATGCCTGCAGGAGGAGAGTCAGAATGCAGCGCAGCACCTGTTGTGTAAAGTAGCCGCCAACTTTCAGCTATTCAGTGAAGTTTTGTTCATTTCTACAGCTCACGGTCAGTCAGACTGTGCTGCAAACTACATCGACAAGCCTGCGTGACCTTAATGACTATGCCGATGCTGGTTGAGCGGGTTGAGAGAAGGTGTGGTGACCAATTTGAAGAAAAGATTTGGGTGACTATTGACTTCTAGTGTTAACTATATTAGCCTCACCATGGCTGTAAATGAGAGAAGCAAAACTTGGTTTTGGCTGATTACACCTGGGGAAAGTGGAAAATCATGCACATTTAGTGAGTTTGTGCTCCTTTGCTGCAGTAACAGCCTCTACTTGTCTAGAAAAGGCTTTACATTAGATGTTGAACATTGCTGTGAGGATTTTATGGAGCATTAGTGAGGTCAGGTACTGATGTTGGATGATTAGTTCTGGATCACTCCAACTCATCCCAAAGGTATTGGATGGAGCTCCATCACTCCAGAGAACACAGTCCCACTGCTCCACAGCCCAGTGCTGGGGGGCTTTATACCCCAATGTTGAAGGCCTGTGTCAGAGTTGAGTGACAAAGTATCTGAATTCACTCATTAGACTGGTTTGTATACACTGCTTATTGTTTGGTGTGTCTAAAATGAAGCTGGACTGGGGGGGAGTGACTGAAACGGGGGGTGACTGAAACTCTCCAGACGTGAACTGTGTGTGAACAGGACACAGGAAGCAGCTTGACCCTCGCCTCGCTGATGAGGTCAAAGGTTATGCCGGCCTGTCAGACTGAGGGTCGAATGAACCTCTTTTACAGCCTGTTACTGTTCACACAAACCCAACGTCCATCAAAATCGTCTTCCAGATAAGTAATGACCACGTCTGAATATATTTGGAATAAAAACGTCCAAGTTTAGTGACACTAAGATCGAGAAGGATTCTGGATTCTGTGTCTGGTTTGGAAATGTGCAATTTGGTGAGAAACAGAACGTGATGGAATTTGCCTTCCCAGACAAACCAGTCCAGTTACGAAAGCTTGTGAAATGTCATAAGAATCCTGAAGAAATACACTTAAGAGTTTTCCATTCTGAAGAAATATTCTTAAGAAATCCCACGCAGTCAAGCTTTTCTTAAAAAAGTCATGTGGAGATTAGCATCCAGAAATGACCACTGATGACTAAATGTCCTCCAGTGCACAGTGTAACAGTGAGTGTGCAGGTACTGGAACAGGTATGGAGGCAAAACGTACAGTGCTGTGTAAAAGTCAGAGATCTTTGATTTAATCTTCAGTCAAAATGGCCTTTTAGTAATAATAATAATAATAATAACAACAATATATACACACCAATCAGGCATAACATTATGACCACGTCCTTGTTTCTACACTCATTTCTCTGCATACTTTGTTAGCCTCCTTTTTACCCTGTACTTCAGTGGTCAGGACCCCCATGGACCCTCACAGAGCAGGTACTATTTGGGTGGTGGATCATTCTCAGCACTGCAGTAACACTGACGTGGTGGTGGTGTGTTAGTGTGTGTTGTGCTGGTCTGAGTGGATCAGACACAGCAGTGCTGCTGGAGTTTTTAAACACCTCAATGTCACTGCTGGACTGAGAATAGTCCACCAACCAAAAATATCCAGCCAACAGCGTCCTGTGGGCAGTGTCCTGGGACCACTGATGAAGGACTAGAGGATGACCAACACAAACTGTGCAGCAGCAGATGAGCTATCGTCTCTGACTTTACATCTACAAGGTGGACTGACGAGGTAGGAGTGTCTAATAGAGTGGACAGTGAGTGGACACAGTGTTTAAAAACTCCAGCAGCACTGCTGTGTCTGATCCACTCAGACCAGCGCAACACACACTAACACACCACCACCACGTCAGTGTTACTGCAGTGCTGAGAATGATCCACCAACCAAATAGTACCTATATATATATTTATTAAGCTCATTAAAGATAGTAAGTTGAGAACAATAATTTGTGCTTGTGTTCTGTTTACTGATCATCTTCAAAGGTTCTGCCATGTTACTTACTTTTAAGCTAAAACAACAGGTCGTGTTCTGCACACTGTGTTCATGACAGACTGAAGGCCTCTGGTTCTGACAGACTAATCCAGAGTTCCACACAGTAATAGGAGCAGCATTGTGAACAGCAGCATGTGAAAGACCCAGAGCTCTTCTCTAAATTACCACACTACTTTTATGCTCTCGGAGCCCAACATGTAATTACCTCATATAATTACTCCCCCTGTATCTGCGCTGAGAGCAGAGCGAGCTGTGTGACGCGGTGGACGTGGAAACTGCAGTCTCGCCGGAGCGCTCAGCTGAAGGTAAATCTGTCTCCACTGCAGCTAGAGGGGGGATTAGTACGGAGGGGGGAGGTGACAGAGACAGAGAGAGACTAAGTAAGTGGGTTAGGGAAATGTAGTTGTGAGAATGGGGGTATGTGTGTGTGTGTGTGTATATACATACACATGCATGCATAAGTATAAATCTCCATTTCTTTTTTTTTTACATTTTTCACATAATATTAAACGAATGGACCAACAAAAATGACTTGAAAAAATTTCTGGTTCCACTGACTTACATTAAAAGTAAAGTAGGTTTTATCCTTCTCCTGTAAAGTAAAATGGAAAAATATGAGGTTTTGTTCCGACAGCAGCTACATATATATTAATCATTTGCTAAATTTAATATATTGGGGAGAAAAAATAAAACATAAAATGTGACCTGTGCAAAAATTATGTATAAATTTATATATAAGATGTTGAACTCAGCAAATAAACAAAGCTTGTGTATTAATATGTGGAGAAGTGTGTTCTCTGTAGAGGACGGGTTCACATATTTTCGCTTAGAAGTTCAACAGAAATGTGTCATTTGATGGGAGGGGCTCAAATTTTTGCACTGTATATGACATATACACTATATAACATGAAATGTGGAGTGTGCTAAAGTTTTAGCACAAATGCATTGTCTTTATGATTAGTGTTATGATTAACAGAATAATTAATGTTATGGGGGCCGTTTTTATTTTTACAATTTCATTAAACATCCTATTATTGTTGATGTTTTGTTGTTGGTTCTGCAGTAAATTATTTAAATATAACATTTAAATGACAAATATTTAAAAAACAAAGTAACAACAATACAAGAAGAAAAATAGAAAGAAAAAAGACCCAGAAATAAGGAAGAGAGTTAAAGGCTCCACAGTGAATGGTGCTAAAAGTAAATGCTGGAGAGGACAGTCCAGCAGGACAGGGCAGTGTGCGTCATCTGCTGTGGAGACCGACACAAAAAGCCTTCACTCTGAAAGAAAACTGCGAGACAGAACATTCTCAGCACCCTGAGTCTCTCAGTCTGGGTCATTTCTCTCTCTCTCTCTCTCTCGCTCTCTCTCTCTCAGGACACCATATGCCAGGCTGAAGCCCTCGTCTGAGTGAAAAGCAGGAATTGTAAGGGCTTGAAGGGGTTTATGACGGGCCACTGAACTCTAGACCTCGCTTTTACGAGCCTTATATGACATTGAAGTGCACTGTAAAAATCACGTTCCAGCCGTAAGACGGCACCACGCCGAAGACTTCAAGCACAAAATGCCAGAGAGTGAGAGTTCAGTCCGTCACCCTGCAGTGACAACAGAGCAGTCAGTCAGCCGGTCAGGAGGCAGTCACTCCACAGAAACAAACAAGGGTCAATTAAAGGAAAGCAGGACAAAAACAAGCCTGTGTTGCTTTCAGGTCAGCCAAAGCTTTGTCTGACAGAATTCGGGATTAGCACGGTGCTTCCCCACCCTGAGAATTTGCCCTGAAGGCTTTGATTAAAGTCAGTCCAAAATCAAAACTGACCTTTCTGTCTTGTTAGATTGTGCCTGTGCTTATAAAGCATGATTCATCATACTGTTCCATCTAGAACAGGGGGTTCTCAGCATTTTCCACCTCAAGGCCACCAGAATACCACTAGAAAGTATGAAGGCTCACAGGAAAACAAAACTGCAATACTTTTTTCTTAAAAAAAAACTTTTTGGGGAAATTTTCAACACAGCGGTACGTTTGGGTGCCACAATATTTCATGTTTATCATTTGACATAAAATATCAACTACGACTACGCTAAACTTATTGTAGCCCCAAAATCAGGCGAAATGGTGGCCAAAGCCCGGTGGTTGAGAAGTCCTGATTTACAAGACAAAATTCTCGATTTCCCATAATCTTCCTTCAAAATGTAATGACTTTTGCCTGCCTTTAAAACACCCACACACTCTCAGAAATAAAGGTGCTAAACTGTCACTGGTGTGGAACCCTCAAGGCTCCATCTCAGTACCTTTAGTCAGGGAACATAACTGAACCATAATCCACTGAAATGATATGTTCTAAGCTGTACTGACTCCACACACCCCGTCTCGTCTCCAGGCTTTTATTTTACTGTTCTGTTTTAAAACATTCAGTTATGAAAAGGTACAAATACGAACTTTTCACCTGGAAAAACTTATTTAAGGTTCACAATCAGACCTTAAAACCACTGTTGGAGCTTTGAGGGAACATTTACAGTGTCTGTACCTTGATGAATGAGAAAGGTACCCACACAGAACCTTTATTTCTAACAGTGTAGAAGTGGGTAGTGGTTTCCTGATTTCAGCATCCAGCGGCCATTGAGCAGAAGGCATACTAAAGACCCACGTTATTTTAGAACGGGGTACGGTTTTATCTTAAAAATCTGCAGTAGTCGTGCTTTTTTAAGTAAACACCGTATTTTCACTACACTGAGCCAACAGCTGCCTTCTGGGTGCTTCGCTAAAACACAAACAGGTTGAGGTGCAAAGAGAGAAAGTCTATGCAGAGTTATAGTCCAGAGTGCCAAAGCAGCCTGATATCACTTTTTAAACTTAGAAAATGTCATAATGTTTTATCAACTGTTATCAAATTATTTTGCACAATATCATCGGTCACTTCAGATATATGCGCTTATAAATTCAGCACCACCAACTTAAAGCACCTTCCTGCATCCCTGAAAACGCCTCCTTATTACATCACAGAGCACCAGTGGGTGGGGAAAATAATATTAACCAATTATATCATGTTTCACCTCAAACCCCGCCCCCCACTCCCACCCCACCTATCATGAAGAGAAAACACTAAGCCAGCTCAGAGACCCTCCCTGATGTGTTTCACTCACAAATACGTCACGCGATCATGTGTTTGGAGCAGAACTTCAAAAAGTGTAGGAGCAGAACTGGGAACCAGTGGATTGGCACCTCACTCCCCACAGTATTTTACAATGGGCACAACCTTGTCCTTTAATGGTGGGCAAAGGGCTTCATTTAAATCACTAATTTCTATTGTTTATAATAACCTATAATCGATCAGTTCTGTTTAACATGGCATTTTACACGCTTGTATCTTTCTGCCACGAGTCTTTCAGACATAATCAATAAACATAATGCTTTTACGAGCCGACTGCTAATGTTCATAAGTTAATCATTAACAACTCTACGATCTGACACCAAGAAAAAAGTTACAGCATAAACTTTCTCCACTCTGGCCGTCCTAATAGCACACCGCTTCTATTTAGACATAAGATGGAAATGAAAGTTAAGGCACTAAACAGTGCAGTTTGTAACTTTTCATAATGAAATAGATGAATATTTAAATGATATGCAAACAGTCATACAGTCATTCAGACTGGTTTGGTGTGAAACGCTCTGTTTTAGAGAAACTTATCGAGTCAGAATTGTTCACAGTGGTGGTGATAGGAACCAGACGTCCACCTCTAAAAGCTCCCTCACAGAAAGTTATTATATGGAAGGGTTATGACTTCACTGCTGATGTCTGAGACACTGTTTCGTGACAGTTTTGAGAAGATCTGGCCTAAAACATATTTTAGTTATAGAGAGGTAAGTACAGTGAGCTGTAAGACAAAAAAATCCCATTAGAAAACTTATTTTTTCAGATTTTTACTATTTTACCATCAGTAGCGTTGCATTAAAACATTGTTTTAGAATAGTTTTGAGACATTTTTGGCCTAAAACTTATAGTTAAACTATATGAAGGGTGGAGAGGTACATGTAAGGTGTTGTAAGGCAAAATAGACCCAAAAGAAAACTATTTTTATCAGATTTCATGACTATTTTACCATCAACATTCCATATAAAACTCAGAAGACATGTGTAGGTTCACTGGTGGTTTTGGATAGTAAATAAAATGGCTATATTTGTGTTGTAGACATGGTGACCCCTGGTTCCTATCACCACCACTGTAAAGCAAGTCTCTACAAGAGGGTTTGTATTTCACACCAAACCACTCTGAATGACTTTGCTTACATCTCAAGGACTGAATTACGCAGAAATTTTGAAAAATGGATGGAATTCTCCTGTAAGGCAACAGTGGTCCAGTCGCCTCACTCACACCAGCTGGGAAGCCTTATTGGTGGTTTTCTAGCTTATGCTAAACATTCAACCTCACAGCTCTCGAGAACACCCAGTTAAAGAGGTGTGTTCATTTGGCAAAGTTTGCTGTTCAATATTTAATATTAACATGGAGTTTGCCTGTTCTCCCCGTGTCTGCGTGGGTTTCCTCCGGGTGCTCCGGTTTCCTCTCACGGTCCAAAGACATGCAGTCAGGCCAACTGGACATGCTGAATTGCCCCTAGGTGTGAGTGAGTGTGTGACTGTGTCTGTCTGTCTGTCTGCCCTGCGATGGACTGGCGACCTGTCCAGGGTGTATCCTGCCTTCCGCCCAATGACAGCTGGGATAGGCTCCAGCGCCCCACCGCGACCCAGAAGGATAAGCGGTTCAGATGATGTATGGATGTATATTTAATATTCACTTTTTTGTTTTACATAAAAACATAATTTAAGAAAATATTATGAATTTTCTACCAGATTCTGTTGACATGACGTGAATACGTTGTGGGCACAGAAATGACGACATGCATGTACTTCCTAACCAATGTGGTGGACGATCCCCATGCAGCAGTGTACAGTCAAAAGTTTGGGTTCCCTGGTCAAATTAGTTTTTGTTGATCATCTTAGTCAAAATAAGTTTACACGCCCTCTACAGAGAACACACTTAAAAATGTTTAAAATTTAGAAAAAATGTAAATTTTTTCTGCGAAGTTTAATTAATTGAAAAAAAAAAAGTAAAATATGAAATATGACACCACATTAATTTATTTATTTTTTTAACACCACATAAATTAATTAATTATTTTAAATTCAGTAAATAAACAGTAATTGTGTATTAAAAAGCGCAGAACTGTGATCTCTGTAGAGGATGTGTTCACTTATTTATACTTAACACACATTTAACCAGAAGTGCCCAAACTTTTGGACTGCATGGGTGCAGAGTGTAGTGGGGGCCGCTTGGTCTCCCAGGCTGTCCTCCACTGCATGTGGCCGTACCTTTAATACCTTTACGGCCTCAGACGGGACATGGGCGTCTCCATGGCGACGGCACAGCCCTGGAAACACTCTCTGGGTGGGATGGGTCTCGGTTTCATGCCGGTGTCTCGAGTTTCACCCAGACGCTTGACCCCGCTGTCCACCGTCACCCCACACAGCAGACACAGAGGCTGGACAAGGCAATCTTTAGCCATTCACTCACTCAATATTCAATGAGCTTAAATTACAGTCATTACGATAAATGTATCTTTTTTTCCCTCCATGTTTTTTTCCAGGCAAATTCACAAGGTCATCGTGAAAAATACGCAAACCGAACTGTTCGGCGTTCCACAATAACGAGAAACGAGACAGATTTCTAAAGACTAATTAACAGCTGAGAAAAACAGGAATGATTTTACTTAATTACACTGTGGATCGTGTAATTAAACGAGACGGCTTCTTCAGAATGAAGGACAAACAGGCGAAAAGAGCCCAACAGAGAGAGATGAATCTGTCAGCTCATTTATAAGAATGCTAGAGCTGCGCAGAAAAGCCTGAACCCAAACTCAAGTAAAAAGACTGACACTTTGGTGAAATAACAGCTTCAGTCAAAGTGCATTTCCAAAAACAGCTTGAATAGAAGCACAAAGTAGTCTTAGTCCATCCAGCGTCTACAGGAACTGGAGTTTTTAGGCTCTATTCTTCTCATTTTGTTTTCACTCTGGTCTAAAATAAAATGACACAACCTCAAAAGTCAGAATATAATAAAATATAAATATAAAATATAATAAAAAATTCACCAAATACAATTAAACACATTTTCAGTTAACCTACATTCAACTGCATGCAAAAATTTGGGCACTCCTGGTCAAATGACAACACAACCGTCCACAGAGAACAAACTTCTGCACATTTTAAAGCACAGTTACTGTTTATTTGCTGAATTTAACACATTGAGGAAAAAATTAAACCATTAAATGTGGCCTGTGCGAAAGTTCTGGCACAGTTTATGCTTTTCCAATGTGTTAAATCCAATAAATAAATAAAAACGGTGCATTGAAAGGTGCAGAAAAATGCCATATTTAAGTGTGTTCTCTGTAGAGGACGTGTTAACCTACATTATATAACAATTACAGTAGTGTGCAAAAGTTTAGACACCCCTGGTCAAATGACGTTGATGTTCTAAGTGTAAATAAGTTACACATCCTCTACAGAGAACACACTTCTGCACATTTTAATGCACAACGCCTGTTTATTTGCTGAATTTTACAAATTGAAAACAAATATTAAACATAAAACACAGCAATATCAGAGCTAAGCCTTTAATCCAGACCACAAATGTCAAAACTTGATCAAAACAAATAGAACAGACACACCTCTATGATAAGGCTAATTTCTGCTAGCACCCTTATGGGATTCTAGTAGTGTATTAGCGCTAAGCTAAAGCCGATTCACATCAATATTTTTCAGCCATTCTAGATTAAACAGACAAGTTTTATAAAAGATACTCCATGTTTTATTTGAAGTTTGTAACAAACATTAACATTTATTTGACCTTATTTTAGTTTTACAGAGACTCTTCCAGTAAAGAGTCCTGATAAACAGCTGCTGCTGTTTTTTATTCCTAACAACCACCTGAAACCTGGTTAGACTACGGCTCGATTCCCAGTCAGTGACATATCTAGAGCTTCCAGAAGACCTAGAGCAGGGGTCGGCAACCCAAATGTTCAGAAAAGCCATTTTGTCCTTTCAACTAAAATGAAACCACCTTGGCAGCCACAATATTTTATGTCCATTTTACCATCTTGGCTGTAAATATGTCTCAGTATGTGCTGATGTTCTGGTATAGACTAAAAAATATAAATGAAAATGTAGGCTTACTTTGCTCTGCTTTAAGCTTTAGCTCAGCTGTAGCTGCTTTTCTCACATCTCTGGCAGGAAACCGTTCCTCAAAAGTAGAACAGTTTCTTATAAAATGTCTCTCAACGTTTGACTTTTACAAGGCTGAAGTCGCTTCTCATTCTCCGGAGTTTTCCCCTTCCACCTTAAATGGTGCCTGAGGTGCCAGAATGTAACTGCGGCACCCTTTAAGGTGGAATGGGAAAATTCGAATGAGAAGCTGGACTGATTATAAACGCAAATAAGTCCATCCGTCACCAAATTACTGACGTTCGTCTTAAATCTTTCTCTTTGCCTTTTTGTTACTGCTACTAGCTAGGCGAGACTGTTTTCTCTCTTTCAGGGTTAAAGGGTGAATTAGCAGTTCTACATTAACTCCAGTATTTAAGACCATTTATTGCTAAACTGTGTTGAACGATCAGCAGAGCTTTATTTTACTGTAAAGGAGGATTATTTTATTTTTACCTACAAATCTAATTCAGCTGTGGAGCCACAACAGGGCAGTAAAAGAGCTGTGCTGACCGCTGGCCTAGAGTGATGTTTTTCTCATGAAATCAGCCGCACCCATTTTAAATCGAAGTGACTGGTTGATCACCATCACTTCCTATTTAAGTCAGTGGTTAAATCTGACATGTAAGGCCTTCAGTTTAGCTCCACAGAGAAAAACATTCTCAAAGTTTGGATAAAGAGTTTTTCAAGAATTTAACCCTTTTGTTTCCAACCAAAACTTAGCAATGAAATAAGAGTATTACTACAGTACTGCAGTTTAAACACAACAAGAATGATGCCTGTATAAAATAAATAAACTGAAAATTACAGATGTTTATTTTTTCCACAATAATCATTCAAAGAAGGCCCTGACGGTTCCCCACTGTGTCCTCATTTGAAAATACTCAGAATAGCTAAAATCCATCGACAGTTTTCCTGACTACATGGACCTGACTGAATAAAACTACCCACACAAAACACTGTCCACAGATCATAGTTAACCTATATTCAAAATATGCACTCATAGGCATTATTACGGACATTAAAAGACTATCCTGTGCAAAAACCCAGTGCTCTGGTAGCTTATATTAACCCAGAAGCCACAAAAACCCCAACAGCTCATATACCGACCCCCACCACACTGATAACCACCATTCATCTTATTAATGCGCTCCAGGTCACCTGCAAACCCCAAAGCCCTGTGCTGCTGTGGGACGTTACCAGTTTAGGCTGATCTGAGATCAGTGTGTCCTGTAGTGCTCAAGACTGAGATCTGGGTGAGTTAAGCTGCTCTGAGATCAGTGTAACATGGCATCTTTTGCCGAGATCCTGCCGGGAGCCGGCTTTAGGCCACAGTCGTCTGGAAATACAATTCCCATAATCCCACAGCGCATTCATCCGCAGCTGTCACCTGAAAGGCAAAGCTAAGAGTAGGTAAGGTGACCCTTCAGGTAACAACAAGCAAGTCACTGCAGCAGGACCTTCACCATCTGTCGCTTCTGCCAGAGCCGCGCACACACGGTCTGAATGTTTACAAGCTTGTTCAGAAGCCTTACAACAAACACGGCTCTCCTGAGGTTAACTTAGCACAGGAGGAGAAAAACAAAGAAAGAAAGAACTGAAAACAGATTATCTTCAGCCGCCACTGAGGGTTTTATTTCTTTACATAAATAATTGGACTTTATTCCAGTATGCATTTATTTTTATCCTATTATCTTTTATCTTGTTTACTTAAACTTAAAACTTTGTTTTATTATGATTAATTTAAAAATACTCCCATAATAAACATTAAAGAACATATTTTATGTGTTCTTGCTCAGCGGTCGGCAACCCAAATGTTAAGAAGAGCCATTTTGTCCTTTCAATAAAAATCAAGCCACCTTGAGAGCCACAACATTTGTCCATTTTAGCATTCTGGCTGCAAATGTGTGTCAGTATGTGTTAATGTACTAGTATAGGATAAAAATATAATATAAACGAAAACGCAGGCTTACTTTGCTCTGCTTTAAGCTTTAGCTCAGCTATGGCCGCTTTTCTCACATCTCTGACAGAAAACATTTCGAAAAGTAGAACAATTTCTTGTAAAATGTTCGACTTTTTACGACTACTTCTCATTTAAATTTTCACGTTCCACCTTAAATGGTGCCTGAGGTGCCAGAATGGATCTGCTGCGTCACTTAAGGAGGAGCGAGAAAATTCAAACAAGAAGCTTCACGACTTTTTAGTGTTTGACAGTTTCTCATTGTAGATTAAACGTATCAGGAAACCAGCTGGAGTGATCAGAAATGCAAATAAGTCAGTTCATCTCCAAATATATGATGTTGATCTTCAATCTTTCTCTTTGCTGTTTCGTTAGGCGAGATTGTTGTCTGTGTTGCTATGGTGACCAGCAGTCTGCATGCCAGCCTTCAGGGTTAAAGGGTGAATTAGCAGTTCTACATTAACTCTAGTTTAAGACCATTTATTGTTAAACTGTGTTGAACGATCAGCAGAGCTTTATTTTACTGTAAAGGAGGATTATTTTATTTTTACCTACAAATCTGATTCTGCTGTGGAGCCACAACAGGGCAGGAAAAGAGCCGCATGCAGCTTTTTATGTGTAATGTTGATGATGGTAAAACAGTGATGAATCTGATAAGTTTTCTTTGGGTCTATTTTGCCTCATAACACCCTAACATGCACCTCTCCACCCTTCATATATTTAAGAAAATACTAATTCAATGTAGTAACTTTCTGTGAGGGAGCTTTTAGAGGTGGACGTCTGGTTCCTATCACCACCACTGTGAACGATTCTGACAAACCACTCTGAATGACTTTGTTCATATTAAAATGACTTAATTATGCAGAAATTTTTAAAACTTGGTGGAATTCCCCTTTAAAACTCGGTGTCAGAGGAGACAAAGTGCACAGAAGTTGCTGAAAAGGGCAGAGAAAAGTGTCTCTAACCTCAATACTGTACACACAGCACTGTTAGGAGCACACTAGGCCATTAAGGCTAGAACTAATGTCTACAATTCCAGACGCCATTTCCAGAGCCTCCTCTGATGTGAGCGCTCTCTCTCAGTGACCTGCAATTACAGTAAACGCTGGCTTCCTGTGCACTTGAGAAAAAGAAGAAGGGAAAAAAACACAAGCCCATGAGAGGACGGGCGAACGGTAATAGAGAAAGAAGAAAAGCCAAATTACTGTCGGCTCTCGTCTCTTAAACGACACGTTTCAGCTTTGTGGAGAGAGGAGGAAAGAACGGCAGCCTCACCACCACGAGCACCAAACAAAAGACTTCCATCACTGCTTACACACACGAAGACTGTAAACCATAAAAAAAAGAGCGCACAATCAGACATTCACACGGACAAAATAAACTCCTACAAATAAAGGCTTATCGGTTATTTAAGATGCACATTTCTCAGAAAAACCTTTCCGTTATGTTTTGCTGTTAATAAATAGTTTATAAATATATACGTATATATACGTATAAATATATAAGTATGATTCGTCCACTGAATGGTTCTTAAAGGAACCACAAGTTGGTCTCCAATTACATCATATCAAATGACCTTTTCTGGCACCTTTAATTTTAAGAGTGTTAAATAAGTAAGTAAATAAATAGTTTGGAATCATTTGTCATATTAACAACTGTTGTTTGTTCAGTATTATCTTATTCAGTGTAGATTGAAATACTGTAATCTGTAAGATAATTTAGAAAAAGATTTTTAAAAGAACGTACTAAGGTCTAATCCAATTTCTTTGAAATCTTCCCTCTGAAATGGGACCCTCAAATAAAAAGAGCATCACTTCATTAACAGCTACCAGCGCTGCTCTGTAGGCGACCCTGCCAGTCTGCAGTGACAGCAGAGGAGGGTAAAGTTCAGCTCCTCACTGCTGGGCTTTAGTTACATTTAGGGCATCATATGCCTTCAAAGAGGGGGGCAATTATTTATTAACACCCACCTCTAATGTGTCGGTGGTATGAAGATAAAGTCAGATATTCGTCAGCTTCTCATTCGAATTTTCCCGTTCCACCTTAAACGCTTTAGGGTGGAATGGGAAATTTAGCTAGCTAGCTACCAAGACATCAGCATAGTACTAGTGATTTTTAATGCTTGTTATGAATAAAACGACCATAATACATTGAAACGACATTAAACTAAGATAATACAGTGGTTATCGTAATTTTTAACAGAGAAAATACTTACATTTGTATGTTTCTTTGGTCTGTCGCACCGCCGTCTTGCGTTTTTTTTCTTTTTTCCTCATAACACTCTGTTTGGAGGGCGATGTAGCCCCAACACTTCACCCTACCCCTCTATCTCAACAAGAATCGGGACACCCTACCCCTAGACGTGAACACGCAAAACAGAGGGGTAGGGCTAAATGGCAAGGGTGAGGGGTGAAATGGGATTGGGCCCAAATGTACATATTAAATGACATGTAATATACTGTAATTATTTATTTATAGCCATATAGTCTCTGTATATTCTTACTCTAATCTGCCTCAGATTTGATCACCACAATTCAGATGTGAGGCATTCTGAACATTGGCAAAAAGTTTAGTTTCCCCTGGTAGAATCACGTTTGATTTATAAGTGTAAACAAGTGAACACGTCCTCTACAGAGAACACACTTCTGCACATTTAATGCCTGGTTACTGTTTATTTGCTGAATTTAATATATTGGGGGAAATAACAACAAAAAAAAAGACAAACAAACCATAAAATGTGGCCTGTGCAAAAGTGATGGTGCATTTTACATTTTATTTATTACATTAAATTCAGCAAATAATTAGAAATTGTGCACTAAAATTTGCAAAATACCACCATATTTATGTTCTCTGTAGAAGACATGCTCCGCTTAGAAAATCAGCAAAACACTTAATTTCAACAGGGGTGCATGAACTTTTGCATACAGCTGGCATTCTCAGTGCTCTATAGCTTTCTCAGTTATTAATCGCTCCGTTCATCATTCTGGAAACATTTCTTCATTTTTACAGCTTCCTATTAATTAGCTGAAAGCTAAGTTGTAGAGCAGAAATATCTCAATAACCACATTTTGTACATGCATCTTCAACAAACCTGGTTTCATATTCATCAGAGCAGTGACTCCAAACCTAGTGTATGTAAATCTTAAAAATATGTTCGGCAAATTATGTAAGACATTCAGTTAAACACACAAAGCACATTCTGGCTTACAATCAGCGTTTTGTGTTTATTTGTGATAAAGAACATGGAGAGGGGGCGGGGAGAGGAGCACTCAATCCAACATATGGTACATTTTATTAATATTCTTATTATTATTTCATTCACTTAGTTACCTGAGTGAGTAGTAACATTCTGCAGCTTCAGCTCTTCCTTCAGTTCTCAACTCTCAACTGACAAAACCATTTTTTAACAAAACTTCTCTTACATAAAGCATTTTCTATTTAGCGTCTTCTTATCAGGCATATATATTTCAAACGTAATATAAAGCATGTCATGAAATAGCACTGCTGCCAGTGCGTCACGAGGAACATTAAAGCGTACGATAATGCTACTGCGCTATGCTAATGCAGCAGCTGCAGGAACTAAAGTTCTCCAAACGACACAAACACAGAGGTTCTCCGAATCAAGAACACTGCAAAAAAGATATCGGCAAGAGAAAGAATCTTAAATTTAGACAATGTATTTAATATTTCTCACTGAGATTGTTGTGTGAACATTATAAATCTATTTGACTTATTTCTCCTATTACAACCTATTTTAAGCAATTTTATGAAGGGAAATGATCTTATTGGCAGACAAATTATCGCATTTCAAGAAATACTGCTTGAAGGAGCTGAAATGATCCGCCAGTGTAGCGATATAATCTGACTTGGTAAGAGTTCACTTTAAAGGACACACTGTACACAAAACCATGGCAACACATTCACATATACACCCATCAGGCATAACAATATGACCACCTCAGACACAGCATCAGACACAGCAGTGCTGCTGGAGTTTTTCTCCTACCTTGTCAGTCCACCTTGTAGATGTAAAGTCAGAGACGATAGCTCATCTGCTGCTGCACAGTTTGTGTTGGTCATCCTCTAGTCCTTCATCAGTGGTCATAGGACGCTGCCCACAGGACTGCTGGATATTTTTGGTTGGTGGACTATTCTCAGTCCAGCAGTGACACTGAGGTGTTTAAAAACTCCAGCAGCCCTGCTGTGTCTGATCCACTCAGACCAGCACAACACACACTAACACACCACCACCACGTCAGTGTTACTGCAGTGCTGAGAATCATCCACCACCCAAATAGTACCTGCTCTGTGAGGGTCCATGGGGGTCCTGACCACTGAAGAACAGGGTAAAAGGGGGCTAACAAAGTATGCAGAGAAACAGATGGACTACAGTCTGTAACTGTAGAACTACAAAGTGCACCTATATAGTAAGTGGAGCTGATAAAATGGACAATGAGCGTAGAAACAAGGACCATAATGTTATGCCTGATTGGCGTATATGTTACGTTATTGTATCAGCCATCCAAGATCTTGTGAACCGTGAAGTCTCTGCCTTTTAGGGTCATTTAATTTTTACAGAAAGTGTGTGATTCTACAGGCTGTTCACTGTAGCGTCTGAATACCCACTGAATGGCCACTCATCTAGCCTTCATACTTTCACCATCATATCTGCATACAGACATCTCTGATAAAAAGACTATAATAAGTAAGATTAGCATATAGCTAAGCTAACAGGTGCCAATAATATTCAGACAGGCTTCACTGAGTCAGCATTCAAACTGGAACATTTAAGGAAAAGAATGTTACTTGAATGTTTGCTATAAGCGATAAGTATCTGTATTTAAATTGCAATAAAATGTAAATATACACCACCGTTAGCTTCATCCATAACAATGAAATTGCCATTAAAAGGCTTGTATTAATCAGCATTTTCTTAGCAGTAGCAAACAGATACACAAAAGCTGCTCATAAAGCGAATTATGAAGTTTCTATATTAAACTTTGCTGTGTATTGACATTTTTGGCTAATTTTATGACCGTATTTGTGGTCTTTTAGCATAAACAAGCTTAAAAAGTTGAACAAGTGGTCTTTCTGTACTCTGCTCTGCTGCAGCCATTGTTGAGCTCTCCACCACAGCACAGTGACCACAGCCCCTACCAAAAAGAGCAGTGGTCATTAGCATAGAAGCTGAACACCCAGAAACCTAAAGGGAACTAGATTAAATCATATTAATGAAAAATGTCTCTTAAGTAAAAATGCCCAGGAATAATCTTATAATATTCTTACAGCAATCTCAAAATTAGACATATCGCATATATCGCATACATTAAAGAAGCTTTCACTTGCCAAGATATCATGTCCTGCAGTGTAAGGCCAAAGAAGAAAGAAAAGAAGGACCTACGGTCAGTGGTGACCAAATGAGAAAGGGCAGTTTTATTGATAAGTGCTGTAACAGTGATGTATTGAAAAGTAAGTTTCCAAAAAAAAAGATCAGGTAACAAAAAGCCTCACTGAGCCAATCACACTAAAACGCATACATTATACATTCTAACTATACAGGCCAGATTCTATGTGATTATGAGATAAGAAGGCAAATGAGAAAATAGAAAAAAACCTTTCTGTATTTGCCTGAAGGAAAAATAAAATTTATGCAACAAACATGCTGCTCACATTTGTTTATATGTGAATGTACATACATTTTGTATCTGTGCACTACATGGATCACGCAGGATGGAACCCACATGGAGACTTTCTTTAGATTGTATTTTATACGTATATATGTATATGTATCTAAAAAAGAAATTTGGTTTATGTTTACGCTGGGATGCTGAACAGTTTGGGAAAAAAAACCATTTATACCAATAAATAAATAAATCTTTAAAACGTATCCAAGAAAACCACAAAAAGACAATAATAAAAAGATCACGATTGTACTTAACGTGTTTAATGATATGTGATAAACTAGTGTGATCAGAATTGTATTTCGGGATAACGGTCAGTTCAGGAGAATAATATGGAAGCCCAATTAATTCTACTAATCAGAGAAAAAAAAAAACATAAGAGGTCTGTTTTTCTCAGTTGCTGACAGCAGTATGTCAAACTTTTGACTTATTTTCACAATATTTGAGAATTTCTAGAATTTGGTCTCAAAACAATGATTTATAATCTGAAAATAAATACCTTCACTCTCAACAGCTCATTATTTCAATGTACTATGTTTGGCCTTGCAAATTAAAAAAAAGAGATAAGTCATAATTAAGATATGAGTCATAATTTTGAGAATGAAATAATTATTTTGAATTCAGAGTCAAATTTTAAGATGAGACGTCAAAATCTTGAGGAAACAAATAACTGTTTTGCTAACACTTTATTTGGATAGTCCACTTTAAATGCTTTGTAGATACTTCATTTACTTTTAGGTTACATTCAACTAAATATCTACTAAACTGACCATAATTTTCTTTAACTCTAAATCTGGCTTTAATCCTAACCCTAACTTTAATCTCAACCCAATACCTAAACCCAACCCTCACACTGGTCCTAGCCCTAATCCCACCACTGTTTAGAAAAAAAGTTTCAGCAGTTAGTTAACAATTTGAACATAGGTAGATCTACAGAGAATCTATATTGGACTATCCAAATAAAGTGAGGCCGTTGTTTCAATACAGTAGCTGAAATTCAGAGAGAAAAACACCCATATTTTGTGATGGTTTCAACATAATACGTCAACGAAATACTGCTGTCAGAAACAGAGATGGAGAAAAAAAAAAAAATTTTTATGGTTGAAGGATGAAGCTTCTTCATATTCCCATCCAATGAAATAAACCTATTGTGAGTGAAAAAAGACGGTGACTGAGGACAAAACTTAAATTTGATGAATAAAATGGACCAAAGCTCTGTTTGTTAGGTTATTTATTTTTGGAATCCCTCTGTCTTTCCTGACCTGCTATAACTGACCCATGACACCCTCGAGAAAACAACAAAAAAAAAAAACACAAACAAAAGATCACATTATAATCAGAGAAATAAAAAGAGCTTTTTTCAAATAACAGTAAACAAGCTGTGACCATGCTCTGCAACAGGAACTGTGCCGTAACCCAGAATTCAGCACTGCTGCGCCGTAGTGACCGTTCATCCAGCGGCCGAGCGCGGTTTTGATTGACATGCCCTTTAGACCGTGTGATGAGGTTGGATGGTGAAGTCAGAGATAATGGAAGCCCAGGGGTCCGATATGAGGAAGCTGAAAAGTGTGTGGGGGGGTTGGGGGGGGAAGTCCCACAATAACATCTCATCACTCACCAGTCACAATAGAGGCACTTCCACCGGACGTTCCAAAGCCGTGGACGATCAAAAACGATGCAGACGTGAGCCCACACACGCTCGCTCGCTCAAATCTACAGCATCTAAGGGTCATATTAGACGCTCGAACGACGATAAACTTACCAACACCCATTTAAACCCTCGATCGACCCCGTACACACCCGCACACTCACCCACACGCTCACTCACACACTCTCTCTCTCTCTCTCTCTCTCAGGGCGAGTCCATGCTGAACAGCTCGATTCCCTGAGAATTCCAATAGAGCCCTACTGCAGAGTTAAAGACCAAAGACCACACGTAAGGGATGAAGAAATCTTCAGGCTGGTCTTCCTCCACATACTTAAACTTCAGCTCTGGAAACTTCTGCAGAGACAAGAACACACAAACAAACACGTTCACATTACTTCCCTTCTAAAACGTCTTGTTAAATTCTTGTTTTTCTCTGATCTTCCATCAAAATGTAGTGATTTTTGCCGCACTGGAGACTAGCTAGCATCTAGATTAATAAACAAAAGTTTGTTTCCTGTCAGATCGATAGGAACCAGTGCCTGTAGGGACACACACAGAAGTGTGGATAGTGAAAGAGAGAGTAAATGACAAAACGCCAGTAGTAGCACATAATAAATGATTACTGTGATTTAGCGTGTAGGGTTTCTGAGGCTGAGACGATACGAAACGAGTCAGTGAGGAAGCAAAGAATACATGACCTGACTCAACCTCTGGGTATTAGTATAGGTTTGGAGATAAGCTCACCCAAACTACAGCCATACAAACCACCCAGGTCAATCCCACATCACTGACTGAGAGAAAGCAAACAAACGAATCTGAAATCCAGCCAATCTATAAAAACGCGTCATTCAACCGAACCCAGCAGAAGGTCAGCGGTACGTCCATCAGGCCCAAAATCAGCCGAACCACGCCAAACCCCTGCCAGGCCAGGTGAGCTCCAGCCAGCGCAGCAGCAGCAGCTAGACCGCCGTGCTCCATCAATGATGCACCGGAGGCCTAATTCTAAAACTTCTTGTTAAATTCTTGTTTTTCTGTTATCTTCTATCAAAGTGTAGTGACTTTTGCCCTTCCCTTTAAAACATTGTCTGATTTTTTGATGACATCATTGTGCACCAGAGGGTGGGGCAACATAATATTAACCAATAATATCATCCCCTCCTTCCTCATCAGCGTGACCTTCCAAAAGCTGACACAAAACAAATATCTGTAATTAATAACTCTACATTTACATACTGTTATATGTAAATATGCAAACTTAAACACACAGTTGCTGTTCATTTGCTGAGTTCAACCACAAAAAATAAAATGTGGCTTGTGCAAAAATGATGGCACACTTCATACCATATGTGTCAGGCTCCAGTCCTCGTGGGCCAAAACACTGCAGACTTCGGCACCTCATTAAACACACCTGATTCAGCTCATCAGCTAATTAGCCAGGCCTTCATGAACTGAATTCAGAGCGTTAGATGAGGGTAAACGCTGATCTCTGCAGCACTTTGGCCCGGAAGGTCCCCAGTTTGACATGCCTGCTTTATACTGTATGTTTTATTTCTTCCAAACATAAACTCACTAAATAAATATAAATTGTGCACTAAAAATAAGCAGAAAATGTCTTATTTAAGCATCATACTCAACTGACTTTCACCTAGAAAATCAAGAAAATGTGACCAAGGGTTTTCAAACTTCTGCATAAAGCTGTATGTAGACGAACAAGGAGTGTGTTACTGTTTCTCATTAGGTTGAATGAAATTTTTGCCAACGATCTGTAAAATTTGTCTTACCAGGCAACAGTAGCTACAAAAGATCTGTAGGCGGAGCTTGTATAGGCCAGTTTCTTTAGTATGCAAATACAACTCACTGATTTTATTCATTCGTTGCACACATGAAACATTTCATCCACAGGATGAACACATACAAAGTACGTATTTGCAATAAATAGTGCTCTCTAAATGTACATATGTAGAGAAAAACCTAATAATTTTGCGAGCTGAATACGGTTGTGCCACGGGCCTGACTGGGCTTGCAGTCCTTGTGTTTGACCCATGGGCTCTATAGCACTGGGCTGTGGAGCAGTGGATTCTCTGGAGTGATGGAGCTCCATCCAGTACCTTTGGGATGAGTTGGAGTGATCGAGAACTGACCATCCAACATCAGTACCTCACTAATGCTCAATCAAATCCTCACAGCAATGTTACATCTAGTGTAAAGCCTTTTCAGAAGAGTAGAGGCTGTTACAGCAGCAAAAACAGCAGCTACGAACGAATGCATTTAAGGGTGGCATATGGTCAATTCAAACAGTTCCTTACTTTGTTTTATTATTCTATTCTGTTGAATTCATTGAATACATGAAACACTTCATTTACAGGTACAGAGAAATGCTACATTTAGCACACTGAGGCTAACTGTGGCTAGTTCAGACTGGACGAGTCACCACACTAAAGGGTTAACGGGTTTCCTGCGGCCTGAAAAAGCTCTCTGATCTGATTTCAGGTGACGTTCGCTGTGTAAAGGTGACTCTGCACGCTGTAATTCCATCTACCTGTCAGGTAAATAAACTTCAGCTCAATTAACTAACAGGTATCGCGACACACAGAGAAACACCTTGAAAGGTTTTCGTGTTTAAATAAAACTCTCTTAACCCACAAGTAACTGGATCTGTTGAGCTACAAGCTCATATGCTACCATTACAATCTCATCTCCGCCAGTCAGTGTCAAGTGCTTTGAGCCTGAGGGCTTGAGTTACTTGCGCTGCTGTCCAATCAGAAGGCAGCATTAAGAGGCTAATGTCTGGGGAGACTACGTAATACAGTTGGTAGCACTCACGCACTATGACCACTGCCTTACACACTATAGCAGGGGTGTCAAACTCAACCACTAAAAGGGCCATAGTGAAATATCTCTATCTCAACAAAACCATGGGCCAGCTGTGTGTTATTTTATTGTTAACATTTTGCGATCTGACCTCCAACTGGCCATTGTTTGTTCGAAATATGCCAAAACTACAACGGCAAAAACAGGCACTGAATACTTGAATGATTCAAAAATACTTCTAAATAAAAAACAAATTGCATATAAAACAACAGACTACATTAGATAACTGGTAAACTTCTTAAACCTCTTACCACTGTGGTGTTGTCCTGTAGATCGTTGTTGGGGAGGGGGTGGGAGCACACATTATGTTGCAGTGCATGCTGGGAACTGTAGTGCAGCTCATGATGAAATGGGCTAATATTAACAGAAAATTGAAATGATTTTGCAGGCCGAATAGGATTGCCTGACCTTGTGTTCGACACATGGGCTCTATAGAATTGGGCTGTGGAGTAGTGGATTATCTGGAGTGATGGAGCTCCATCCAGTACCTTTGGGATGAGTTGGAGTGATCCAGAACTGACCATCCAACGCTCTTGTGGCTAAATACAAATCAAATCCTCACAGCAATGTTCCAACTAATAGTGTAAAGCCTTCCCAGAAGAGTGGAGGCTGTTACTGCAGCAAAGGAGGACAAACTCCTTATTAGTACCCAGAAGAAAGGCAGGCGTCTACAAACTTTTGGACACACAGTCCCTGTTCAGCAGGTTTTAAATGAACCTGTTATCTGTAATATTCTGTTTTGAAGTTTCTAGCAATACAGTTTCACATTTTGCTGCTACACAGTGTAACCTTGACTCTGAATGGCTTCTGACCCCATCCACACAGAGCAAAGAATGAAAGGATCAGCAAGTAAATAAAGGAACTAGCTTCAGAAAGGTTTAATCGAAAGAAAGAATCCTTCGGTAAAGGACAAGCCAGCCATCTGTGGCAAAGGTCATCACGTCTACCCTGGAGGTTTTTCTTTTGTAGATCTGTTTCCACAGAAAAAAACCTGTTCACTTCCCTTCCGACTAGACACAGAGGAACAGTCAAGAAGAAATAGTTTTCACTGGTATTCTGTTAGTTCCTCTTATGAAGGTGCCAACCAATGGGGCTTAACGCACACTCATCACAGTCAAATAAATGTTTCCACCAGGGCATTACCTTTCAACAAGAATGTCTTCACTGGTTTAAAATCATGACCTCATGCTAAACTCAGATCTTGTTTCACAGGAAAACCTCCACAACGGGTTACTCTGCCGTATTATACGATGCTGAGGTTACAAATAGACAAGCTAAGAAAAATGCTGAGGGTGAAAAAAATCAAACAGGTTTGATTAACTCTGACTGTTCTGAAACGCGATTGGGAGGGCAAAAATCTGAGTCTGTGGCCCTCACACACGACTCGACTCTCTCTCCAACTGTCGACTCTGACTGACCCAAAAATCTGCAGACTAGAGCTGACCAGCACAGACTCAGACAGACTGAGAATCGGGGCTAAATTGTAGTAAAAGTCGTGTAGTGTAACCCTGGCTTTAATAAAAGTTTGTTTCCTGTCTGATTGATAAGAACCAGTGCCTGTGGGGACACACTCAGAAGTGTGGCTAGTCATTCAGAGTGTAAATGACAAAACAGCAATAGTTAGCCTTTAATAAATATCAGATGATTATTGTAATTAAGTGTGTAGGGTTTCTGAGGCTAAGATGATACGAAACGAGTCAGTGAGGAAGCAAAAAACACATGACTTGACTCAACCTCTGGGTATTAGTATAGGTTTGGGGATTAGCTTACCCAAACTACAGCCATACAAAAGCACCCAGGTCAATCCCACATCACTGACTGAGAGAAAGCAAACAAACGAATCTGAAATCCAGCCAATCTATAAAAACGCGTCATTCAACCGAACCCAGCAGAAGGTCAGCGGTACGTCCATCAGGCCCAAAATCAGCCGAACCACGCCAAACCCCTGCCAGGCCAGGTGAGCTCCAGCCAGCGCAGCAGCAGGTAGACGGCCGTGCTCCATCAATAATGCACCGGCGGCCTATCAGATTCCCCTCAGCTCGCAGTGTCAGAGACAGAGCCGCCTTCACTGCCTTTCATCTCCACACACACGCGGCGAGTCTGAGCTTTCCACACCGCCCTGAACACACCAAGGCCTCCATTCAGCGGCCTGAGGACCCGCGCTCTCCGCTTACACAGCACAGAGAGCGCCGTCTGTCAAACACGCAAATGAGCGACGGACGCAGTGGAACAACGGCCGAGGTCAGGAGTTTATGACACGCAAGATTACCAGTAAAAAAAAAACAACATGAAAACACCACGGTAAGGTGACCATAACAACACGTTATTTGGCCGCTTATGAGCACCAAGATTTGGAGGCTGTAGCTACAAATGGTAAGAAGTCATTTTGCTATGAGAAGAATGTGTGAAAACGAATGTTAACCCCTCACTTACTTCTGTGCACTGAAGTCCTTATAGTTTCCAAATAATAAGCCTAAGCATGTAATAAACCTTGGATTTTAAGGGGTTAAAAAACTGACTGACCCTCCATCCAACTGGCCACTTAAATTATAGTGAGAATTAGGTAAAAGGAAAGAGAGAGACCGAGAGGGAGAGAGAGAGAGACAGAGACAGAAAGGGTACTTCCCTTCTCACATTGACATTAATACCAATACCTTCAACGTCAATATCAATTCCGGAATGACATTTATTTAGGTATCTTCTTTTACGTTAGAAACCGAAAGTGGGCTCGGTTAAACAGAAATGACTGTGAGGTGCGGGAAGGGCATATATTTATATATTTGTATTCAAATGTTTGAACGCAACCAGTCAAATTACATGGTTTGTTGTTTTTTCTAAGCCAAAATAAGTTAGCTCATCCTCTACAGAGAACACATATTTCTCAAATTTCTGTGCACAGTTTCTGTTTATTTGCAGAGTTTAACATTTTAGAAAAAATTAAACAATATACAGTGAAATATAAAATGCACCATAACTTATAACAGTAAATAAATGGTAAATAACAGCAGATTTTCTCTGTAGAGGATGTGTTCATTTAGTTACACTTAAAAAAAAAATCAACAGATTTAACGTTGCTTATTAGCATAACATGCAAACCAAAAACAACATCACAGGCTAAATTGAAGGTTTACGCTCATAAATGACTGACCAAAGGTTGTGTCTTCCTCTTATTGGTTCAGCTACTTAGCTAACCAGGAAAAACATTCATGTATTACTTGTTTAAATTATTACAAATGGACATACAGCATTTTGGAAAAAAGCTCTACCATTGTTTGTAAACTACAGTGACCAATGAAAGCATACAATGAAGGGGGTTACAAGGATGTTTAGTGTTTGGCTGTCTGTGGTGGGCCACTCTTTGATCCCAGCCCATCCGTTTCAAACATACGTAATTTTCAGGTGCAATCTTAAAACTAAATAGACCGCACATTTAAAAACACTTCAAAAGGGCTCACAATTTATGCCGAGTAAACTGTGCTGCTCTTTTATCGGTTTACAGGATTAGTCACGCTGTGCCACCCACACACATATCGGACCCCGGTCTTTCCTAGGAAGAGCGGGGCCAGACAGTGCCCAGGCAGAATTGGCTCATGGTTGGCAGCGATCCAAGGTCACCACCCCCCTCAGACACACACACACACACGGCCTATGCTCGCGCCAGCCATCAACCCAGAGGCCCCGAGCACGACTGAGTACAGCTCTCCGCTCTGTCTGCTCCCTGTGTACGTGTGTGCTTGTTTTTGCATTTTCAGGACTGAAATATTCTGACTTTGGAGAAAAAACCCAGAGAAAAACAGGCCTTTTTATCAAAACTCTTATTACATACATACTCACACGCAAAAGTTTGGGGGCAGCTGTTAAAATTGCGTTTTGTTGATTTTCTAAGTGAAAATAAGTGAACACAACACAATTTTTCCCTTAGAAAATCAACAAAAATGTAATTTCATTGGGGTGATCAAGCTTTTGTAGGTACTAACATATCGCTGCTGTCGGAACAAAACCTCGTATCTCCATTTTTACTGTTTTTCAGCTTTTGACATAATTTGAAAATGTGTGTAGTCCTTTATATTGTTTGTAAATTCATGATGAATGGACCAAAAGAAACGGCCCAAAATGACTTGGAAAACAGTCTGGCTCCACTGACTTACATTAAAAGTAAAGTATGTTTTTTCCTTCTGTAACGTTAGCATTTTGGAGAATTTGCTCCGACAGCAGGTACATATATAATACATATGGGCATATCACTATCACTAAGGCATACATATAGCTGTTGTCGGAAGAAAACCTCGCATATCTAAAATGGTAACTTTACAGGAGAAGGGAAAACCTACTTTACTTTTAATGCAAGTCAATGGAACCAGAATTTTTTCCCCCCAAGTCATTTTGGGTTGTTTCTTTTGGTCCATTCATCATAAAATGTATACACAATGATACATTTTCAAATTATGTCAAAAACTGAAAAACAACAAAAATGGAGATATGAGGTTTTCTTATATATTATAGCAATATATATTAACATATGGGAATATGGGAAAAATTACATATGAGTACCTACATATTTATAATATGTTTAGGACATTCTAGATACCGATATCTGAAAACACTGTATATAATGTATATATGTATGAGGCATTATTAGATACTTATTTAGGTACTTACATGTGGAACATACTGCATAGAGATAATACAAACAATAATGCATTATTATTACATACAGGTACTTGCATATAAATGCAGCCTACAATCCACAAAATGGTAACTTTTCAGCAGAAGGAAAAATAATGGGCCTCATTCACAAACCATTCTTAAGAAGACGTTTTTCTCGAAGATTCTGACAATCACCAGCGTTTTCTTATTTGGATTTGTTTTCAGGTCAGAACAGAACCTACACACAGGTGAGAACAGCTCTGTGCTTCAAGACCACATCATGAATCTGACGTAGACCTTTTCTTAGAACCTTTCTCAGGAACACATTTAAGAAAAAACGTATAAAGATATTGATGCTAACGCAACATCACAGCTGAACACGCTTGGGGGAGAACACTAACTGCCAGTCCTGTTACCTCAGATAACAGATGCCTGCATTGGCTGGCATCGTGCTGAGTGAATGGGGGGGGGGCATCCTACCCACCCAGAGAGAGCGAGGTCAGTTTAGGTCAGGAGCGGCTGCGCCATTCGGGAGTCCATGTTTCTAACTTGTAATGTAAGATGATGTTTTTCCATTTCGACTGGCCATTTCATTGCAACATTTTCATACCATTCAAGGAGCAGAAAGCATTTTCAACTTACGCAAATCAACTTTTTACGCAAAAAAAATATCAAAAATTGTTACGTAATAAAAATATAATCAATATGGAACATCCAGACAAGGTATGAAGCCAACCCCTGTGCGTGGGGGTTCTCTGGTGCGCTGAAACTCAGAAGAACAAAGCCAAAAAAAAAAATCTTTCTTTCTATCTGTGTCACCCAGTAAAGTGTAAACCACAGGGGGTAATAAGCTGCTTTAATAATCAACACCACCAAGAATGAAACACAGTTAAAGAAAAAGCCACTCAAATACTCAAACAGTGGCGAATGTGACCTTTGAAAATATGAATGAGATGATTATTCACATACATGTCTGCACAGAGTTACAGCAGCAAGTCTGGATACGTAGGAGACGAGGAGAGAGAGTGTGTGTGTGTGCAGGGGTCATCTGTAGGTCTCTCTGGGGGCCGAACTGCAGCTCTCCAAGAGGAGCCAGACTGTCTATGTCTTATCACTACAGAACAGCACACACACACACACACACACACACACACACACACACACAGAGTCACTCTGCTGGCCAAACAAATTCCACTGCCTCTGTCCCTCTACCCACAATACACTGCTCTCTCTGTTCATACTGAGACTGAGAGAGAGACCAACAAACTGAGTGGAAAGAAAGAAAGAAAGAAAGAATGAAAGAAAGACATAGGGAGACAGAAACACAGAGAGACAGAAAGAATCAGACAAAGTCTGAATGAAACAGACCAACAGAAAGACAGACAGATAGAAACAGACAGATAAAAAAACAGATAAATACATGGAAAGAAACAGACAGAAAAACAGAAAGAAGGAGAGACAGAAACAGACAGACAGAAAGAAACAAACAGATACACAGAAAGAAACAGACAGATACACAGAAAGAAACAGAAAGACAGACAGACTGAGAGAAACAGATACACAGAAAGACAGACAGACTGAAAGAAATAGTCAGAAAGACAGACAGACTGAAAGAAATAGTCAGAAAGACAGACAGACTGAAAGAAACAGATACACAGAAAGAAGCAGACAGACAGAAGTAAACACAGATAGAAAGAAACAGACAGAAAGACGGACAGACTGAAGAAACAGACAGATAGAAGGAAACACAGATGGAAAGAAACAGACACAAAGACGGAGAGACTGAAAGAAACAGCCAGAAAGAAAGACAGATAGAAAGAAACAGACACAAAGACGGAGAGACTGAAAGAAAGACAGATAGAAAGAAACAGATAAACACACGTGTGTCTGTACGTGAGAGGACAGTGCTGTGTATGGGCGTAGGTTTGCATAGGGACGGTAGGGACGCGTCCCTATCAACATTTTGGGAGGACAGAACTGTCCCTACCGATATTTGAGCAAACCTGTTCGCATTATCTCTGCAGTGAGGTCATACTGGATAATTCCAACGTCCCCTCCAAGAGGACTACTGAAGGCATGCTAGCGTTTGATTGGCTGAAAGGGAGTATCGTACTTACTGCCAGACACGGAGGAGGTGAGAGCTGATCAGTCTGCTGACAACAGTACGTTATCAGGGCTGTCAGTCCAAACCTCAAACAAGGGCAAAGACGAAGTCTTTCAGATGACTTACTGCGCCGCACAGCATACAGAACGGAATCTGTCCATGGTAACATGTTTTGGACTTTGAAGGGACATCAGAAGCTTGTTCCCCACCCACAGCGCACGGGCAGTAAATTAACCAGCCAGCAGTCACACTTATTTAAAATAAAAAGTTGCGAGCTGCCTAACATCACCAGCCTTTTCACTGCGAGAGACAATGTGAAAAGGTGTTAGTTACCTATAGCTGTGTCCCAATTCAGGGGCTGCATCCTTCGAAGGACACGGTCTACGAAGGCATGTGCCTCGAAGGCTGTACTGAAATGAGACGGTCTGCTCTACGGCGGATTTCCTGTTTGCGCCACAGCACCCCTGCCTAATTATGAATTACAGTTTGTAATTATAACGAGACATCAGCATTAAAGTTAGCCTTAAGGTGTTCAGCAGATCTAACCTTTGCGAGTCAACACATTTGGTCATGAGTTTAAGTTGCTTTCATAATAATATTCCATTCAATCAATAATTAAAATTGCCCTCAAAAATAAACAGGACTCCAAGTTTAATCGTGTTTGTATGTATCTTATTCATCAATGCATTATTTTATTACACATAGGAAAGCCAGAAGTCAAGATGCTGTAGGGCTGGTTGAGGGAGTAGCGCTGGACCATCAGGGCTTCAGGTGAGGTCTTAAAATGATACTGCTGGGGGGTGGGGGGGGCAGGGGATGGGCTGTTGCTTCCCTACCAATGCTGAGACCAAACCTACACCCTTGGTGCTGTGGGCGGAACAAAACCTCATATCTCCAAGATGGTAAATTTAAAGGAGAAGGAAAAAAAATACTTTACTTTTAATGTAAGTCAATGGAACCAGAGTTTTTTCAAGTAATTTTGGGCCATTTCTTTCACTCTGTTCATCATGAAATTTACATACAATGTAAAGGGCAACAGGCATTTTATGCCAAAAGCTGAAAAACGTAGAAAATGTAGACATGAGGTTCTGTTCTTACAGCAGTGATTATATATATATATATATATATATATGTAATATAAAGTATGTAATATTTTTTCTTTTTTTTTTAGATTTTCATTTAAACCTATTAGATGGTGAAACAGGTCTGTAAGAAAGTAGTTTAGGCTATTTTCTTATTCAACTAAGCTAAAACCACTTAATTTAGACAGACAGCTGGGAAAAAATATAATGTAGGCTACAGAGATCAAAAATCTAGCAGCACCGAGAATCATTTTAGAAAATCGAATCATGTGGCTTATTATTACACAAATACATACACACACACACACACACACACATGATGCTGTCATATCAAAACCTTGTACTTCCAAAAAATTAAGAAAAAAAAAAAACTTATATACTTATATTACATATTTTGAAACCATTTCTGCTGATCTGTTCATCATGAAATTTTGACAATTTGGCATTTTTAGAAAGAAAAATAAGAAGACAAAAACAAATATGGAAATAAAAGGTTTAATTCTGACAGCCGTAATACGGAAATTATTATTATATATTATATACACAATGTGCGTATTACACAATGCCCTAACATAGCATGAAAACAAACGTGTGCGCGTGTGAGAATAAGGGCAGACTGTACCAGGGCACAGAACATCCCTACAGCTCACACACATCCTCTGGGACCCCCGTACTCATCTGTCGCACGTGTGTGTGTGTGTGTGTGTGTGTGTGTGTGTGTGAGTGTGTGTGTGAGAGGGAGTGAATAAATCTGTCTGTCTAGACACGCGTTTCTCAATTTCAACACAGAGTACACCCCGGAGACTGCGTGCGCACACACACACACAGTCTAGACACTCAGCATTTCACTACCATGGCTAAACACACACACACACACACACACACACACACACACACACACACACACACACACACACACACACACACACGTCTGACTGCACTGATACGCTGATGCGGCTTCATTATGAGTCACGACTGAAAGAAAAACAAACACACTTAAATGAAAAGGTCTAACAAACATGCTAATATGGCTAACAATGAATGGAAAGCTGCAAGCACCACCACTGATGTAATTAGCATTATGCTAATTAGTTGTCATTCGCTTTCATTCATTGTTAGCAACATCAGCTGCTTTTACACTCCTCCTTAAGAGGCCTTTCCTTTCAGTTCACATTTTCATATTCTGTCCAAATGCATTCAGTCTCATCTTTGGAGGTTATGCTGAGCAAGCAGAAGCAGGGATGTGCACAGGTATCCGAGTACTTGGTTAAACCTTGTGTGGTGTTCAGATCTGTGGGGCCCACTTTTTTAATGTTTACCAAAAGAAAAAATGATGCGATTTATTATTATTTCAACCTCAGATTCCTTGGCCTTTGCTCATTTTGTGTGAAGAACATTTAAAATCACCCATTTTTAGTGTCTTCACTCTGTTCATCCCCCACACATTTATATTACATGTGGTGTTGGGTGAACCCGCGGGAAATTAAAGTGTGGAGGTGCTGTGTCCTTCACACTCTGTTCTCCTCCTACATGGTCTGCGGTTAGTGTGTGTGTGTGTGTGTGTGTGAGGGTGGTCAACATGGACAGGCTGCTGACTGGCTACAGCTGCTAAAGGAGAACCCTACGCTGGACACTTGTGATATTTTAAACATCTGGTATTTTTACATTGTTATGGCTGTATTGGTTTAAAAAACAATAATGTGGTGGGTCCACCAGACCACTGAGTAACAACACAACACCACCACAGAAGGGTTACCAGTTCGAGGTGCCAGTATTCAAATACTGAAATCACTATTCAGCACATCACAGGAAGACAGAGAACTATACAGACCGAATGAAATGCTGCTTTTGTTTTAGCAGGACTATTAAATGACACTGTCTGTATTTCTGAGTCCACAAAATATGAGTACCTGAACTTGAGTGCATGCTGTTAAGGACGAGACTGAGAAGTCAGAGGCTGTACCGCTAACGAGACAGCAAGTTCTAGAAAGAGCAGAAAAACATTTCTCTGACAAACTAGCATGTTGGCACATCGTCCACTGTGGGGAAAACAGCTTGCGTAAGACGAGGAGTCCTCATCACCATCCAGTGCTTTAGCAGTTAGCTGTAGTTTAAGCTCACATCTGAAGAGGCAGCCTCCAACATGAAAACTTGGCGATTTCCTTTGGCTATTTTTGAATAATGCGGTCCTCTGCTTGCTGATAAATTGTTGCACTACTTATTTTTTAGCCTCTTAACACCAGAGCTATCAATTCAAAGAGTGTGCCTTCAGCCCATTAATTTCAGCCAAAGTACTGTTCATTAATTCTTGCAGATACCCGATTATCAAATTAGTTGGAATGAACGATGAACAAAGCACCGGCCCTGCTTTAGAAACACTATAAAACAAAGTATATGAATGCAATGATTTTTATTTAACATTTCACACATTGTGCTTCACTAATTTCAGTTAAACAGGACTAATTATGCTCTCCTTGTAATGAAACAGGCAACTGGTCAGTGTTCTTTAAGCACACCTGTAAAGAAAAGGGGTTGTTCAAAGGTCCTTTAGCAAAGGCACTGGTTATGTATAGAACTAAAGGACCGTCTGAACATTTTAATTGTATGGGTAAAGGGTTCTTCTCTCTGTTTCCCTTTACATTGTGTGCAAATGTCATGATGAATGGACCAAAAGAAACGGCCCAAAATGACTTGGAAAAAACTCGGGTTCCATTGACTTACATTACAAGCAAAGCAGGTTTTTTCCTTCTCCTGTAAAGTTACAAGGTTTTGTCCCGCAGCGATATACATATCTATATCTATATACAAATGTATATACATATGTATATATGTATATATCTATCTATATATCTATCTATCTATCTATATATATATATATATATATATATATATATATATATCTATATATATATATTTACTGTCCAGAGAAAAACAAGCACCTCCAAAATACTCTTTCCTTTCAATGTACGTTAATGTAAAGACATTTTATTCCATGTGATTTTAGAGCATTTCTATTGGTCCATTCATCATGAAATTTTCACATGATGTAAAGGACAGCTGGTGTGCTGAAATGATGTAGAACAATAAAAATTGACAAAAATGGAGATACATGGTTTTCTTTGGACAGCAACAGTATATACACATTTTATAAAACTGGTACTATATAGAACCCCTTTTGTTAAGACTGTACTTACGATATCCACTCTATACTCAAAAAAATATTGTGGCATAATTTATCACAATAATGATCAATATCATCATATTGCCCACCCCTAATCACAAGCTCTCCTGCATTCTGGAGGATGATCAGAGTCAAAGTGCCGGAGCTACACCCCCCTCACAACTGGCCTATTTAATGAGGCAGATAAAACGTGAAGGAGGAGAAGAGACACTCTCCAGGAAACGTAACCTCAGGGCTGGTTCAGCACCCACCAGCCAACGAAGGCAATCAGAGAATCCTTCACTCAGCCTGGAGGAGAACCTACCAAAGCGTTCATACATAAACATACACAGACTGGCACAAATAGACAAAGATATACAATCCAAAACTATCTGTGGGAGCCTCTTTCTGCAGGCCCCCCTGGTAGCCATTACACTGGTGGAATGGAAATCAACCCAGATATGTTTAATTTATATAATCAAATAAAATATTTTACCCTGTTTCTCTGTAATTAGAATAACTAGGACAATGCTGGCTCTCTGTCTGTGAAACGTTGAGCTGCTAGTGAGCAATAAGGGGTCAAAAAGGTTTGAGTCATTACCTGCATGAAGTTTGATGCAGCTGATCAATACCACATACAGCTTTATAAAGGTGGTTCATCCAAAATTTTACTTTACCCGGCCCTCTGGGTGATAAAGTTTTATCAACTTGATTGGATACGTAATGGCAGCCACTCAAAGGCCCCATCCCATTTCTTATTTTTACCCCTACCCTTTGTTTTCGAGTGTCACCCTTGTTCCACTACAAGTGGTATTGGTTGAAACAAACATTATTTAAGGGGCCCTATAAAATGGGCCCCTTAAATAAAAAGAACATTACTTCATTAACAGGCTACCAGTGGTGCTCTGTAGGCGACCCTGCTGTAACTGCTGCACCATTTAAGGTGGGACGGGAAATTTAGCTAGCTAGCTATCGTGACATCAGCATACTATTTGCAATTTTTATCCCTGTTATGGAAAAAAAGGGCCTCAATACATTCAAATGACGTTAAACTAAGATAATACAGTTGCGCAGCCGTCTTACTGGTTTTTCTTTTTTTCTCCAACACTCTGTTTGGAGTGAGTCTCTGAAAAACCTCCATTTGGAGGGCCATGTAGCTCTAACACTTCACCCTACCCCTCTATCTCAACACAAATCGGGACACCCTACCCCGAGATGTGAACGCGCAAAACAGAGGGGTAAGGCTAAGAGTAAAGGACAAGGGGTGAAATGGGATTGGGCCAAACAGTCAAACTTTATCCATTTTACATATAAACATTCCACCTTTGAAAAGTGCTTCCAATGTTGATTCTGGTTTTAGCACGTTTCTTGTCATTCTTTTTTTTGGCAGTACACTGTGTTCTTTAACACAGTACGAGAACTCTCTAACCAGATTCCACCATGTTTTCTGGGTTAAAAGTGGCGGGCAGGGTCTTATAAAATGACTGACAGAGGAAACACAGATAAGCCCTCTGCATAATACACTTACGCTGATGCCCAGGCTAAAACATTATTATTTTTTTAATCACTTTCTGCACTTTTTCCATGTTATTTGTAAGTAAAAAAAACAACTAATGCACCTTTAACTGAAGGATCTCCAAAACAGACAGACATCGAATTTTATGGCTATTGCGAAAAAGGGGTTAAACAGCTTTCGGGCCTGAAAAAGGTCACCAAATCAGTTCAAATCATTCACCATTAATGGCCACCAGCAACGCAAGATATTTCTGGCGAAAGAAAAAAAAACAAACACTAAAATTATGTCCATTTTCACTGCGGAGGTTTGGTATGCAGTGTGATTCTGTTTCAGAAGCTGATTACTGATTCAGCGACTGGTCCAAAGCCTTCTGGAACTGAAAAGAATGTAAAACGTTAAAAAGCCTGTCATCGCTGCAGTAAGGAATGGTCCAGCGAAAGCCGTGGTTAAGTGGTGGGAGAGCGTAATTACAGGAAGACTCATCGTTCGACAGCACCTCTAATCAGAGGGGGTTTTCATCTGGTGGATGGATTTAAAAAGAAGGCAATGAAGAGGAGAGGAGGAAGGGGAAGAGGGACAGAGAGAGAGAGGGGGAGAGAGAGAGAGAGAGAGAGAGAGAGAGAGAGAGAGAGAGAGAGAGAGAGAGAGCGCTCACGGATGAGTTGAGCAATGGCACGACTGACCCAGATTCTTTGACACCGGCGGCCATGTCGTGTACGCAGTAGGCAATTAAGCTGAGTCAGACAAGATGGCTGCCAAATGACTGACCTGCTCAATCACACATGCATGCACACGCACATAAAAGGGATAAAGGAGGGTCATTTTGAAGAAAGGAGGGTAGAATCTATAAAAACGGACAAAAGTAGGGTCAGACGTCAGGCCTCAGGATGGCTATGCGACATGCTTTTGTACACTTTTTAACACTGTATAATATCAGAAACCACATAAGTGAGTCTACTCTAATGTGGAAAGCCAGTGGTGAACCGTCACTATCAGAGCTAGGCCTTCAGTTCGAACCATACATGTCTAAACTCGGCCAAAACATGAAAAAACCCAGCTCAACCATAACACTAATTCTGCTAGTGTAACTATGGGATTCTAGCAGTTCGTTAGCACTAAGCTAACGGTGATTCACATGAACATTTTTTGGGCAGTTCCACATTAAAGCAGCGATAAGTGATGTTCTACTTTGCTGAATGAAACAACCAGTACGGCAATGTTCTCAGAACTGTGTACTGACACCTATTAACATGGGTGATACTTTGTCTTTACTGCCCCCCCCAGTGGTGTGCAAATACAATCACCCTCTACTCATTTGATAGTGAAACGACAGTCTGCGGCTTTGTTATCAGTGTCACTCAAAAGATGTTGGAGTCAGAGGTAATTTACTGGTACCTATAAAAAATACTCGTTTTTGGATTCTGTGTAGTCAACAACTGACAAGGCTCTTGTCAATCATCTAGGCCAGGAACATCCAATAGGTATTATGGGCATGTGCCCAGAGGCCTGAGCTTCTAGGGAGCCCCGCAAGCAATTATGAGAAAATCTAAACAGCTGCTTTACTCACGGTAGGAACCTTGCCAGCGGCACAGCAAAAAAAAAACGAACTTAATTTTCTCCTTTAATCACTGCTTAGCAACCGTTCCACTATCCACCATTACCTTGGTCAAGCTTTCAGGGTTTTTTTTAGCTGTGGGCTAGTGTTCCTGTGAGTGTACTTTCAATTTAAAGCTCCAGATATTCAATAGATGTGTCTGCTGGATCTGTGAACGCGAGACCGGATACTTCGGCAGAGTAGAGGATGCTCATTTCCAAAGCCAAATATAAAATGTCACCTGAGTTAAAGAAAAAAAGTTGCATCGCCCTTGTGGGCAGTGATCTGCAAACTGTTATCAGAGGTAAGATATATGCTGCTGGAGTTTTTAAACACTGTGTCCACTCACTGTCCACTCTATTAGACACTCCTACCTTGTCAGTCCACCTTGTAGATGTAAAGCCCGAGACAATAGCTTATCTGCTGCTGCACAGTTTGTGTTGGTCATTCTCTAGTCCTTCATCAGTGGTCACAGGACGCTGTTGGCTGGATATTTTTGGTTGGTGGTATTCTCAGTCCAGCAGTGACACTGAGGTGTTTAAAAACTCCAGCAGCACTGCTGTGTCTGATCCACTCATACCAGCACAACACACACTAACACACCACCACCACGTCAGTGTTACTGCAGTGCTGAGAATGATCCACCACCCAAATAGTACCTGCTCTGTGAGGGTCCATGGGGGTCCTGACCACTGAAGAACAGGGTAAAAGGGGGCTAACAAAGTATGCAGAGAAACAGATGGACTACAGTCTGTAACTGTAGAACCACAAAGTGCACCTATATAGTAAGTGGAGCTGATAAAATGGACAATGAGTGTAGAAACAAGGAGGTGGTCATAATGTTATGCCTGATCGGTGTATATTTCAGCTGTCGCATGCTTTATAGGGGAATGCAGCACTGGTGGTTAGGTTTACATTAACCTGTGCTCTTGTTAATGTGAGTGCAATCTTCCTATTGTTTTGTCTCAATTGAAAAATCACTGCGGTTATAGTGGTGATGTGCCCAATACTGTGGTTAGTACGCTGCTATTGTGATCCTGCATAGGCTTTATGTAACTTTAATGTGATATCATAAAAAATTCAATGACTACCCAAAAAAGGTAGTCAGCTAGGGGCCCACCAAACATTTGTGCCCAGCGGCCAATAACCTGATGATCTGGACCTGCAGTTCTCTGTCCAAGTAACACAGGACAACAAAGAAATCAGCGTTACTTAACATAAATCATCTGCCTACCGCTCGTCGTTGAAGCTGTTGTTACTGAGAAAGTGTCAAGAATGACAGCAGCACAGCTTAGCCAGTAATTTGCTCTTCCTGATGAGGACCAAACACTACTACATCAATACTAAGGTCTGCAGAATGGAAACCTGAGTTGTATGAATGACGCATTGATGGATGGTTGATGTATAATTATACTTAAATAAACAGCGTAACGTTTCGGACACGTCGACAATGCCTGACAACAAATGAAGTGTTTGACCTGTCCAGCAGAAAACAGGCAACTTCAGCATTACTTCGAAGTCTTCTCTCCTTCATTAGGGCTTTCCAACTGGAAATCTTGACTAATGTTTACCCTTCTTCTTCGCCGACGCTGGTCTCTTCCTTTCTAGTTTGTTACATGATCTAACATTACTTGCTGCCGATTCCCCATCATTTCTGCTTGTAAATGAATCACATGTTCCATTCAATATTCAGCAACAGGCGACTCGTCCGTCAATGAATAACCTATGGGAAAGTGACTAGCATAGCTTTAGGAGCTTTAAGCAGTGAGCACACAGATCTTTTTCTTCTATGGTGAGTTAGCCTGGCTGTTGTCACATGATCTAGAAAAAGTTCAGACAGCACTTGTGCAATTGCCAAAATATTGATGAACTCACAGATAAGAACAGACAGACAAGACTAGAGAGTCCTGGTTTCGAGCTGCTGCCACTGTTTTCCATTTCTACAACCTACTGATTAGGCTGCGGCTGGTATTCGCAGTCATTCACGCATCTAGGACTTCTAGAAGGATCAGAGCGACGTTTTTTTCTCACAAAATTTTTCCCATTTATTTGAAATCAAAACACGATTGGTTGACTCCTCTGTCACTTCGTAATTACGCTCATGGTTAATCTAATGCGTTAGGCCTTCTCGTCAGCTCTTGAATTCCTTTGGACTTCTAACTCTTTCTGGCACTCTATAGCATTGATGAGATCTCAGACCAGTTGTTGCTCACACGACAGCTTCATTAGGACTCAGACTCCACCCTGGAAAACGTCAAACTTTGGGTAGTGCTGTTTAAGTTCATCATATATGTTTGACCCCGAGGTAAAATACTCAAACTCCATTAGTGCTAAGCTTTTAAAAACCATTAAACGGTCAGAAACATACCAGACATACATACTTCTGTCCTATTGGATGCGCTGAGACTTGGCCAAGGTGTGTCGTGCAAAAGTTTAAAGCATTTGACCTTTATATGACTGACCCGGTTTTCCATTGCGCTTGCTGTGACGTGCATCCCATTAAAAATAATTCACAGTATTTGAAATCACACGGACTCTCACATCTTAATGCTTTACTATGTCAGGGCTGCCGACCTGTCACAAGATATCAGGCAGGCTTTATCCTGAGTATTACTTCATATATGATACATGGTGGTCTGTTTTTACCTGCTAAAGTGCTGGAAGACTGTGGTTGTTTACCTACAGCAAACCTTGAGGTTTTCTAACCAACAAAACAGACAATGCACGAATCCTAGAGTCTCTCTCTGTCCCTTTCTGCCAACAACAGAGCAAGCCATTTCACAGGGCATAATTTCACTATTTACTGTATTATCATAATTTGTTGGTAGTATATACAGTGTAACAATAAGAACTGGCCTCCGTTTTCTTATATATTATAAGCTCCCTGGACAAAAAATTAGACACCTTGCGTGTTTAAGGTGGTAGACACTTCAGGCTCCTGCAGATGGCGTTGCATAAGGATGATTGGGCTATAAATACATGCAAGGTTTGTGGCGGGATTCATAGATTGAGAAGAGGTGGTACAGTGCAGTGAATGTCTCGTTTGATGTGTGGAAAATGGGTCACAAAGCAGATGTTAGTGATTAGCAAAAAGTAATGACTGCATTTGGGCGTGCCAAAGGCCACAGTGTGAAGGAAGTATCTGAATCTGCAAGCATATCAAAGCGTACTCTCACACAGGTCGACCAGCGGTGGCAAAAATCCCAGGCTACTGGAAACTCTCGTCAGAATTGTGGCCGAAAGACGAAACTGACGGACAGGGACCGCTGGCGTGTTTCACGACTTGTGAATAAAAATCGCTTTGCTTCCAGGCAGGAATTGCTTCTAGTAGTCAACGCAGGTTCTTCACAACCAATTTCTGAAAGAACACTCCACAGAGAAACTCATACCATGAACATATGGAGCAGAGTGTCATGCAAAAGGGCTTTGCTCACTTCTGCTTACAGAGTTGCCCAGTTACAGTGGGTGAAGAAACAGAAAAACTGGACTGTTCATGACTGGAAACGTGTTATCTGGTCAGATGAATCTCGTTTCTGCCTGTATATGAATGATGCTGGGCGTCATGTTCATCATAGACCTCAGGAAGCCTTCACTGTGCAGGTGTTGTTCAAGCTGGAGGAGCCTCTGTGATGTTCTGGGGTGTTTTAATTACGCTGAAATGGGTCCTTTGGTTGAGGTGACAGCAAATTTGAACTACAGTGCCGACACTGAGCTGCTGGACAACCAGGTTTTGCCTTTTGCTCATCATCTCACTGAGTAACATAACATTCCTATTCCAGTAATCCAAGATGACGATTCTCGCATTCACAGGGCTGCAAATGTGACTGACTGGCATGATGAACATTCAGGAGCATCACAGATCTGGACTGGCCTGCAAAATCCCCAGATTTGAATAGACTTGAAAATCTGTGGGACTACTTGGAACTATCTTGGGTGCCAGGGAGGGCATCCACGAAATTTGGCCGAAATGCGCAATTCTTTGATGCAAGAGTGGCTGAACATTGACGTCGCCTACATCCAGAAACGTGTCCAGTCCATGCCAAATCGAATCGCAGCTGTTATGCTTGTGGAGGTATTACACGCTATTAGGTACGTTTCGGTCTCAGGTGACTAATTTTCTGTTCGGTGAGCTTATATCAGAACTGGAACTACACGTTTTATAATACAAGTTTTCAAACTTCACGGCTCCTGCGGATGCAAATTGTACAGAAAGAGCTGACTACTATTCCATACCTCCCCCCTCTCCTCATACGTTTAAACTGGCCCGCACTGAGGCTTAATACATTAGTCTTCACGATGGGCCTGATGGATGAAGGGGAAAAAAGGTAAAGAGGAAAAGGTGCTGCAGCCAGTAAAAATTTCCCATCTTCACTTGGCCCCATCCGTTAGGCGATGAAAAAGATGAATGCATACATATGACACCTGAGACATGAAACATGTGATGGAGCGCGCAATTAGGAGAGTGCAGCCACAGATGAGCGGGACACATGCTAGATTTTCAGCCACTGATTTATAGGTAGCAGAGGGGATTGTGGGTAGGGAGTGAGCGGTAACGACACGCGTGCCATAGATTTATTTGCGTCCTGGACCCTGCCTTTCCATGAGTGTGTGTGTCCGTATGTATGCGAGCGCTCTCCTTGAGAGGTCATTGTACGTGTGTCTGTGTTATAGAGTGGTAATGAATGGCCATGGAGGAGCCATTAGTGATAATGAAGATTAGGCCTGACCCCCAGACGCTCTTTCCGGCTCTTTCTCTTGCACTTTCTCTCTCTCTCTCTCTCTCTCTCTCTACTTTTCTCTTGTGGAGAGGAAAGGGACAGTCTTAAAACAGCACTATACGCCTCGGTACATGACTGCTACAGGTATCTGCTACCTGTGTTGAGTGAATGATGAATGAAAACATTAAACAAAAACACTGAATAATCTCCTGTGTGTATCTATTAACTCAAGTCTAACCTCCTACTGACCTACTTCATGTGCTAAACACTCCAGGCCATATTTTCTAAGATTTTAGGAGATTTTAGTTTTTCTGCTTTATTTAAAACTGTTTCAAGTAGTACAAGAAACGCGTCCTGTTAAATCTACCTGTGTTAAACTGACTTCTACCTATTTGATGCTTAGTTTGGTGCATTACATTCATTTTGCCAGGATCTAAAATGATCTATAATGAGAAAAGATGCTTTGCATCAGAGTTAACTACCCTAATTTTAATCTACACTCTCTGGACAAGTGAATATACAATTTGTAGAAAGTACACAATTAATAAAATACAAATACATAAATAATAGCAATACAATGCAAACTATAATAAAATAAAAAAAAATAAATCAGCAATTTAACTCTCAACTCTTGCTTTTGCCTCAAAAGATCTATACACAAACAAACTCACTCACTTTCCAAACATGGACAATTCCTCACCGACATTAGGCATGTGTAGGGGAGTCTGATTCAGTGGTAGCACTTTGTTTGAACGCTACCTACATAAGGACTTCATTACACATGAATACGCATTGAACAACATATTTATAAAGCAATACTTGAGTGTTTGTTTAATTTATAACACTGTTATAACTATGTTCTTCTCAAATGATGGGGCTTACACAAGGCTATGCAGAGGTCTAAATAAAAACACACAAATACACATAAATACCCAATTACTAACTTTATAAGTGCATAATACTTATTTTCATAGTCTTTATGTAGGTAGCCTTCAAATAAAGTGTTACCAATTCAGGTGCTAATTCAATGTTACACACTTAAAAATGATGGTTCTTCAAGGGTTCTTTAGTAAAACAAAATGGTTCTATGCAGAACATGAACACTCAAGGAAGCCTTTGCAAGATTAAAGGGTTCTCTGCATTGTGAAAGAGTTCTTGATGGAGAATGTGCTATAGATGTTTAATAGATGTGCTGTAGATTGTTACAATGTCAGGCTTGTTACAATAGAAGAACCCTTTTTGGAGCTACATAGAACCATTCTCAAAAACATTCTATAAAGAACCATTTAAAGCACATTCTGCACCAATCTGGAGAACGCTTTCACAATGCAAGGAATCCTTTAATCGTGCGAAGGGTTCTTTAAGTGTTCACGATTCTACATAGAACCATTTTCTTTACTAAGGAAGCCTTGAGGAATCAAGTGTGAACCAGTTGTGCTGTGCAAGCGTTAGTAGCTCTAGAAGAACCACTTTTAAGAGGCAGTTCTACTGTAGAGTGCTTTCTGCCCAGGCGCTGTGTGTCATAGTTCACTGTCCAACCTCTGTTCCTTTTCTGTCTGTATTCTAAGCATGAACAGCTGGAGAACAGGTCAGAAATCGGCCTCGGGGGCCGTCCGTTTCTCCGCTGTTCTTCTAATGCAACTGAAAATGTCACTGGTTCTATATTTAGACACACGTATTTTGGTTTCTTCATGGAGAAAATGACATAGGGCAGAGGTCAATCCAAGGGTGGTGTCATACTGGCCAGAGAGCAGAAGCTGCTGGAATCTGCATGCGCTTGTATGTTTGGCAAACATGTTTGAGCATGTTTAGGAAGGCGTGTCTGCAGAGGTTAACGTGTTTGCATGTGTTGGTGTAAACGCTTCTGTTTGTGTTGTACCTTCAGGCGGTCCTTAGGCAGTGCCACCGCTCCTTTCTTGATGACCTCTTGAACTCTTTCCACTGAAAGGTCCGTTCCTGCCTGCTCCAGCCGCTGACTGAAGAAACCAATCACCTGCCAGAAACATAAACACAGCACGGTCACTCTAACCTGCAGGTACCAACATTACACACTCCAAGCACTGCTCATGTTCCTATGCTTCATATTTCACACAAACATGCTCTGGAAAGTTCTGGAAAACTTCAAAAGAGGAGCACACGTGGGGGGAAAATAGGGGAAGAAGCCTCATGTCCATCTAGTGCAAAATTAAATTATATTGGCTTATACAACCATCAGGCATAACATTATGACCACCTCCTTGTTTCTACGCTCATTGTCCATTTTATCAGCTCCACTTACTATATAGGTGCACTTTGTAGTTCTACAGTTACAGACTGCAGTCCATCTGTTTCTCTGCATACTTTGTTAGCCCCCTTTTACCCTGTTCTTCAGTGGTCAGGACCCCCATGGACCCTCACAGAGCAGGTAGCACTGATGTGGTGGTGGTGTGTTAGTGTGTGTTACGCTGGTCTGAGTGAATCAGACACAGCAGTGCTGCTGGAGTTTTAAACACTTCAGTGTCACTGCTGGACTGAGAATAGTCCACCAACCAAAAATATCCAGCCGGCAGCGTCCTGTGGGCAGCGTCCTGTGACCACTGATGAAGGACTAGAGGATGACCAACACAAACTGTGCAGCAGCAGATGAGCTATCATCTCTGACTTTACATCTACAAGGTCGACTGACGAGGTATGAGTGTCTAATAGAGTGGACAGTGAGTGGACACAATGTTTAAAAACTCCAGCAGCACTGCCGTGTCTGATCCACTCAGACCAGCACAACACACACTAACACACCACCACCACGTCAATGAACATTACAGTGGTTTTTACGTTAAGTGGTATTAAGCACAATGTAAATCAGTGGCTTTTCACTTTTATAACCACAGACAAAATACAATATGATAAAATTCAGCAATGATACATAAATCATTTAATTTATTACTAATAATAATCATAATACCCACTTTTTCTGTGGCAATAAACAATTAGATAGATAGATGGATATATAGATAGATGGACAGGTGGATAGACAGATAGACCACGCTATTAATCCCAGAGGGAATGTCGTCTATTACAGCAGCACACGGTACAGAAAAGAGCAAAACAAGAGCAAAAGTATTGTTGGACACTATTATACTGATGCATAAATAGAAGAAGATATATAATAAAATATACTAAAACAGCTATAAAATATAATGTGCAGCACAAAAATAAGTAAGTAAACACACATAAATATTATGCAGATGACAATGCAGTGGGTGCATGTCACGTCAAGTGAATGAACCGAGTGACTATACACTGTAAACAATGACATATGATAATAGTTGTATATGCACAGGTGTGTAAACAAGTGTCAGTGCAATATGTATGGATGTATAAACAAAGGGTCAATTATTTTACATTCTGTTTAATTCAGTAACAGTTCATGTGTCTTCAGAGTTTCTATATGTAATGTTGAGGGTAAAATGGTGTTAAATCCAAAAAATTACTTTGTTTTTGGAGAACATCATGAATGTTTTTTTAAATTAAATATTTTAGGCCAAAATCTTCTCAGAACTATCATAAAACGATGTCTCAGACATCAGGCAGTGTATATTAGTAACTATTTCATATAAGTTTCTGGGAGGGAGCTTTTAGAGACATGAACTCCTCAGACGTCTGGTTCCTATCACCAACACATATTTCACACCAAACCACTCTGAGTGATGTTTCAACAGCTCAGTTATACAGCAGTTTAGTGAAATCACCGGAGTTTCTTTTTAAATGATGTCATATCAGGAAATCCATTCTAACAGAAACTGTTTTGTGTGCACCTTGAAGGAAATGACTATAGTTCCTCATAGAGTCTATTCTTCGGCTTTATTTCTAACTGTGGTAATGGGAAGTTATCTGAACTTCAGTTGAACCGGTGTCTGCTTTCGGCCTCAAGGCCTTTCGCAATAAATCTTTCCACATTTACTGAAGCCGGTGACAAGCAGCTCGTACACAATATACTAGAAAATGCTGTACAAAACCTCATGTATTTATGGGCTTTCAGAGTGTTTACGATGCTTCCTCAATAACTTCTCACCGGGCATAAACTGGGTCTATTTTGATTTAATATTACTAGGAAACGTGTTGCAATGCAAATCAGGGCGTGCGGTAGAATTCTAGCTCTTGCGTTTGTAAGAAGGTAATTTTTAAGGATTCTGCAACCTACCTGAAAAAAAATGGGCCTAATAACAAATCATAGCTTTGTGTTTTTATTTGCATTCCATTTACTGTCCCAATAATTTCATTAAATTAAATAATCAGTATTATAACTGGCACAAGTAACTAGCAGGCTGGTGCTGAACGATTTTGCAAAAATATCTAATTCCCATTTTTCCGACCAATATTGCGATTATGATTTAATTAGTTAAACTGTTTTCTATAAAATGAGGTATGGGACTAAGAAGACCAACGTATACTTTTTCTATCTTGAGGCCTGAAGGCTTAAACACAGCTCTGATGTCACAGCACATGGATGTTTGGTTGCTTCTGAATAGTCGAATTCATCTAAAAGCAGTTCACAAGCTCCATGTTATTAGGTATAATTTACTTTATTTAAAACTTGCAATGTATCAATGTTGTTAATAACAGACTACAGGATTATAATAAAGATTGCGGCTCTTGCGATTTGAAAACTGCACTTCTCCAAACTGTGATTTTGATATTAAAAACAATTAATCTTTCATCCCTAATTGTAACAGGAGTAATGTGAGGAAAATTGACATGCTGTGATGGCATAAGGTGGATTCTCACCGTGTCGAGGTTCTGCATGATGTCCTGGAAGCAGGGATGTGAGCGGAACTGCTCGAACAGCTCCCTCTTATAGAGCAGAGCGTACACCAGGTTGGGGTTGTGATGGAGGGAGTTGCTCAGACAGGAGTTAATAATCTCCAGCAGCATCCGGATCACTTCCTCTATCACACTCAGATCCTGCGCCTGACAGAGACAGAAAGAGAAAGAGAAATAAACTCCGTGTGGATGAAGTCCGCAGCACTGCACTGGTACAACGTATTGGGGAAAAAAAATATTTTGTGATTTAAGGGAAATCGCACGGATTTTTTAAAATTTCTGCACAGTTAGACGGTTAAGATGCTAACAAAGTCATTCAGAGCGTTTTGGTGTGAAACGCTCCGTTCTTGAGAAACTCACTAGTCAGAACTGCTCAGAGTGGTGGTGATAGGAACCAGACGTCTGAAGAGTTGAATGCCTCGAAAAGCTCCATCACATAAAGTTATTACAGGTAATCATTATGAATATGCTGCCAGATAACATCATTTCACGATTTTGAGATATGTAAGAATCCAAGAAAATTCTATGATTTTGGACTAAAATATACATTTTTAAAATGGTGGAGAACAAGAGTCCCTGAAGAAAATGTATTTTTCAGATTTCCCACTACGTTAGCTTCATCAGCTTTACATATAAAAGTGCGTGTAGGTTCACTGGTGGTTTTGGATAGTAAATAAAATAGCTATATTTGTGTTGTAGTCATGGCGACCCCTGGCTATCACCACCACTGTAAAGAAATGTGAGTCTCCACAATCAACCATTTCACATTAGAACATTCTGAATGACTTTTACATCTCAACCACAAAAATGATGCAAAATGTGTATTAAAATATACATTAACACTTTATTTGAATAGCTGACTGTAGATAATCTAAAGCTTGCCTTGTCCCCAACTTACATTAAACTAGTAACTCCAAAGGGTTGTTTTCCAATCATTTCATGGCCTCCCTGCAGTGTCTCCCATTTGGTTACATACTATGACTGAATGCATACAGCTAGTAATCTGTTCTCTATGCTAAAAATCCATAATTATACACTCGTTCTTCACAATTATAACCTCAAGAGACAAAGTCTACAAAACTGCAAACTTCAGCTAGAAATATATCTCAAGATGCATCTTTAATTTTTAGCACAACCCTATGATTAAGAATTACCAGAGCTGCCAAGCATAGTCTAGAGGGGTGTAAAGTCCCCCAGCATCAGACTGTGGAACAGTGGAACTGCGGATTGGATGGAGCTCCATCCAGTACGTTTGGGATGAGTTGGAGTGATCCAGAACTGACCATCCAACATCAGTACCTGACCTCACTAATGCTCCTGTGGCTGCATGCAATTAAATCCTAGACGAGCATGCGTCTACAAATTATAGCCCCTTTTCACAAGAAATGGAAGTGCATAAACGCTGAGTAAAACAAGTTCTGCTATTGCCTTTCAGACAGTTACTAATCTCAGAAATACAGGTGTTTGTATCACTTCAGCTCAGCACAGAAAGGTGTGTAACTTTGTCTCTGTCATAGTTGCCAAGATTGAAATTCGAGGATGTGTCCAGGAACACACAACAATGTGGGAGTCCAAATAAAATACAGAATATAAATGATCTGTGGAAAAACTCCTTCACAGCTGTCAGAGCACAGTAACGTCAGCTAACGTCTACAGAGTGATAAATCGATGGATGGATGAAAATAACTTTAATCAATATGCAAGATGAGCCACGTTAGCTGGAGATGTTAAAACAGCTCGCTAACAATAAACCAGTTAAAGTGGCAAAAAGCTAAAAAACACTAAAAAGTCGCGAGGCTGAAGCAGCCCCTTGTTCGAATTTTGCCATTCCACCTTAAACGGTGCAGCAGTTACACTGTGGCACCTCAGGCACCATTTAAGGTGGAACCACCGGCTTCACATCTACTCTCTGCCGAGCACTCGTTCTCTCAGTCGCTGATCATTTTTGGTTGAGAAAATGAAAACTGTTCCACTGAAAGCGGCTGTAGCAGCAACTTTAAAGCACGAACTGTATTCAGTGTAACGTTAGTCAGCAGCGCTGAAATGCAGACACAGAGGTTCTTTTACTCCATATGATAACGTTTATTTCTTTATTAACTGCACAGACTCGTTTTCCTCTGCTCGTCGTCAGCTGACGAGCCACTGAAACTGAGATGAGGCTGTTTTGGCTTTAAGCTCCAGGCCTAATACTTCAGTGAGCTGTACACTGTCAACTCGTCATTGTTGCTACTGTAATTGCTTTAGTGGAAGCTATGGAGGACCAGATTTGCCAAAATGAAAAATAAATAAAATTAAAAATAACTGACTTAGTAACTTAATATATGAATTAGAAGTGCAATGAATAATGATAAATCTAACAATAAACAAATATACATTAAAATTAATATATTAATAAATAAAACCTTGCACTTACTTATACGCCTATTTAGTGATTTCCCCTTCTCACTAATTTTTGTATTTAATTTTTTTATTTACATGTTTCTTCATTAACATTTTTTCTTTTTTATTAATTTATTTCCTCAACTATTCATTTCTATATTTATTTATTTCTCTATTTATTTATTTCTGTTTTTCCTCGTCCTTATGCTAATAAAGGGGCTGTCAATCAATGATGTCACAGCGTCTTAATATTCCTATTGGTTGACCGATATTAGAACATGTCTTGCTCTATCAGTGGTAACTAAGGACAAGACAGTACAATAATGGCTGCTTATGGGCAGCAGACAGCCAGAGATCTGACACTCTCGGCTGATCTGGCTGAAAATTCAGGTACGGATTGTTTACTCTTCCGTTGGAGGCTGTGGGGACAGTTTGTTCAGACCTTTGGAGGAGGTGGTTCATCGTCTTTTTCTGCAAAATTTAGATCAAACCCAGACATTTGGACGCCGTTCTCACACACTGCCTGTGGAACCCATTTAAATCAACTCTTCTCCTCCTGGTCTTGACTGCTAAGCCTGAACGTGAAAAACACGCCCCCTCATTATCATATGAACGAAGAAAAACAGAATTAAATCAATGAATTAACGAAAATAAATGAATACATGAATTAATAAATAAAGTGAACAATTCTTAAAAATATCAACTAAAAATGGCATTAATAAAATAAAATAAATAATACATAAATTGAGAAATACATAACTGCAGAAAAAAGAAATAACTGTATAATTACAATCAAAATAAGCAATATATACTATACTTTAATTTACTGAGCCATTTATTTTTTAATTTTATTTTTCATTTTGGCACATCTGGTCCTCCACAGAAGCAGCGTTACCCTGCAACGACTACTTCCTGCAGAAAAAATGCGGAAATGTGAAAAGGGCCTGTCCCAACTCCGTGTTTGAGTGTCCAAGGGGGGGGGTTAATAAGTCCCTTCATCGAGTGAACACTTGTGTTTAATGATGTTTATGTAACGATGCAGAGAGACAAATGAGGGAAGGATCTAGAATCGGGGTGCGTGTAAGGAACGCAGTATCAACCCCTGACATAAGAGAGCAGCTAGAAACGGCTACTGTAAACATGAAGCTACAACTGGAGCTGAATATGTATTTTTGTATTTCGGTCAAGCTGGAGAAGGTCAAAAGTTCCTCACACTAGTCAAACGAAAAGCTCAACATCACTGTGTTCATCCAACATCTCTTTCAAAGCATGATTCCAGGCCACCGTGCTATATACAGAGCTTTCACTGCCACTCAATACACTGTCTCACTACACGAGGTCACAGCATAACGCGTCTAACTCGTTTCACTAAAAGAAATTTTTTTGTCCCTGACTGAAAACTGTGCACGCTGAAAAAGGGAAAGCACTGAATGTACTGATTCAAATGTGTCATACAACAGATTTCATTACAACATAAATAAAATCTATTACATTAACACAGTTCTGCTTTCAGTCTGCTTACCTTTAATAATCGTGTTCATGTATTTTTTATGAGGAAGTGAAACAAACACTTGAACTGAGTTAATTCAATACACTTTAGTTTCCCCACGTAGTCGTTACTGTCACTCTCACTAGAAAAACCCGTATTTCCAAACCAGTAATGGCATCAAAACAGGATAAAACAGGAAATCAGTTGGCGTGACTTCTACCCAAAACTTAACTTTCCTCAATTTTTTTAAAAATAAAAAAAGCCCATACAGTTCGTTAATGGAAACTAGGACTGTTTTGAATTCAGCGTTTTTGTGATGTTACAAAAACCAGCATATTCACATACATATCGCTGTTTTTCAGTTTTTGACAATTTGAAAATGCTTGTTGCCCATTACATTGTGTGTAAATTTCAAGAATAATGGACCAAAGGAAACGGCTCGAAATGACTTGGTAAAAAGTCTGGTTCCATTGACTTGCATTAACAGTAAAGTATGTTTTTTCCTTCTCCATTTTGGAGACAGAGGTTTTCTTCTGACAACAGCGACATATATATATATATATATATATATATACATATATATATATATATATATATATATAAATGTATGTCTAGTCATCCTTTAGCAGTTTAGCTCTCCATGCAGAAGTTACAAGGAGGGTTCCAGCCTAGACTGGCACAGATAAATAAATAAATAAATAAATAAATAGGTATCCTATGTGATATGAAGAGGCTGGAAAATGGTCATGTAAAAAATGAATGACTGGTTTGGATACATAAAACCACACAAACCTCATTAATGGACTTTGGGCAACAAAACAAATACAAGAAAAAGGACCAAAAAAAAAAAAGTCTGTATGGTTAAACGTTGTGCGTGTCCAGCCCTGCGCTGTTAGACATACAGGTTCTGTTTGGGTACATTTATCATTCATCAGGGCACAAACAATGTAAATGTTCCCACAAAGGTACAACAGTGGTTTGAAGGTCCAACTGTGAGCCTTAAATAAGTTTTTCCAGGTGAAAAGTTTGTATTTGTACCGTTTCACTACTTAATGTTTTGAAACAGAACAGTAAAATAAAAGCCTTGAGACGAGACGGGGTGTGTGGAGTCAGTACAGCTTAGAAAATACCATTTCAATAGATAATAATTATGTTCCCTGACTAAAGGTACTGAGATGTACCCTTGAGGGAACCACCCCAGTGTCAAGAGGGGAACTGCCCCAGTAACGGTTTAGTATGTTTTTTCTGAAAGTGTGAAAAACAGTATAACCACCTATTTTAAAGAGTCTATATGCAGCTGAATAGGGCTGCAGTGTCACTGTGCAGTGTGTACAGATTGTGTCCTTCACTGCCTACTTTCCACAGTCCTTCACCTCTCTCTCTCTCTCTCTGTCTCTCTCTCTCTCTGTCTCTCTAAAATAGGTTAGCAGGGCTCCTGACATCATTTCTGTGTTCACACGCTGCAGACTGGGGCAGCGTTTTACTGGGTCACTCAAACAAAGAGGAGTGCCAACAATCACTCCTCTACCATCATCCCCTCTCTCTATCTCTCTTCATTCTGTCTTTTTTCTCTTTAATTATATTGCCCCCCCCTCTCTGTCTCTCCCTCTCTCTCTCTTCACTCTCTTCATTGTCTTTTTTCTCTTTAATTCTATTTCTTTTCTCTTTCTCTCTCTCTCTCTCTCCACTCTCGTCTTTTTTCTCTTTAATTCTATTGCTTTTCTCTCTCTCTCTCTCTCCACTCTCGTCTTTTTTCTCTTTAATTCTATTTCTTTTCTCTTTCTCTCTCTCTTCACTCTCTTGTCTTTTTTCTCTTTAATTCTATTGCTTTTCTCTCTCTCTCTCCACTCTCTTCATTGTCTTTTTTCTCTTTAAATCTATTTCTTTTCTCTCCCTCTCCACTCTCTCGTCTTTTTCTCTTTAATTCTATTTCTTTTCTCTCTCTCTCTCTCCACTCTCTTCATTGTCTTTTTTCTCTTTAATTCTATTGCTTTTCTCTTTCTCTCTCTCTTCACTCTCTTGTCTTTTTTCTCTTTAATTCTATTGCTTTTCTCTCTCTCTCCACTCTCTTCATTGTCTTTTTTCTCTTTAAATCTATTTCTTTTCTCTCTCTCTCTCTCTCCACTCTCTTGTCTTTTTCTCTTTAATTCTATTGCTTTTCTCTCTCTCTCTTCACTCTCTTCATTGTCTCTTTTCTCTTTAATTCTATTTTTCTCTCTCTCTCTCCTCACTCTCTTCGTTGTCTTTTCTCTTTAATTCTATTGCTTTTCTCTCTCTTCACTCTCTTCATTCTGTCTTTTTTCTCTTTGTCTATTGCTTTTCCCTCCCTCCCTCTCTACCTCCCTCTCTGCCTTTTTTACTTCTTTCTGTCTCTCTTCTTTCTTTTTTTTTTTGTTCCCTTTTTCTTCTTAGTCGGCGTTACTCTTTTTCTTCTCTTATGGTCTCTTTCTATCCTATGTCTGTCTCTCTTATCTCTGTCGTTCTCTCTGTCTCTCTCTCCGTTTCCCTCCATCACTCTGTCGATACTCCTAAATCAAATACGCTTTGCTGGTATGACAGGATGTGAGACTATGCGTTCACTTCCATCAGCAGCTCCTGATTATGGTAGCTGTAAATGCTGGAGTTCCACTAGGAGAGCTTTGGAAATGATTAAGTTAATTCAGTCACAGAACAATCACAATGTTTTGTTTATGCATTGTTTTGCAATGTATTATTTATTTTGAACAAATAAATGTTTATTGCCCAGATAAGTAGCTGTACATGTCATCTTCCCAGAAGACTGGGAAAGTAAGAGCCCGTTTTGTGTTTAAACTAAAGGGCTGGCGATTTACGATAAGCTCCGTATTTCCTAAACAGTGTGCTATGGAAGTTTAGAAATTCTAGCCTCTTCAGCCAAATAGTGCATCATTTATCGAGTGTGGATGTGTCTGAGTCCCAAATGACTAATTCTGAGCTGTATTTTGCTCTGTTGGGCTGCAGGATCCAGTGTTTAAATTCCTACATAGTGCACTATGAAGGGAGCAGGGAGACAACTGACATTCGGACCCAGCGTAAGAAGAGGGTCTCACTGGATTGGTGCTAAATAAGACTCGGGTGGTAATTTGGTGACCAGAAAGTACTTATAAAGTGAAGGTTCTTACATTAAACAGTGCTGTGTTATCATACGTTCATTCTTATATGACAAGAAGTTTAAAAAAAATCATGAAATGACCGCAATATACAGCAATGGGTGACCAAAAGTTCACCTCATTCAGCGGTCTGTGGTTGCTTGGCATTCTTGGCAGAATTCTTGTCTATATCAATTATTATTAATAATAACAATCTCTTTTCTGAAAAATTCTATATTTTATCAGATTTTATGCTGGCTGCCGTTTTATAAAGGAAAAAGCCACTTGAGGCCATGCGTTACTGCGATTTTATCAAAGGGAAGGGAGCTTTAGACACTCCGCTTCGTGTCCTGCCTAAGAACACCCTTTTTTTTTTATTGCTGGAGTCTGGACAGTAAATTATTTGCACCCAAAAATATGCCAATCTGAACAGTCTTTGATAAGAATAACTGACTCAAAACGCTTCTTGCAAGCACTCATTATCTCACTGCACATTTGCACTGAAAAAAAGACTTTCCAATCTCAAGAAAACCGTTTTTCTGTGCAGACATTCTTCAATTTGATTAACAAAAAGCTAAACTTGTTTTTTAAAACACTTCTTTCTGAAACTGTAACTCAAACGAACATGTCACTATAAATTATTTCTTCTTGTTCTTTTTTATGTCAGAACATTCAGAGCAGAATCGCAGGGACTGGCTTCTGAAAAAGAAACTGCACAAAAAACCTAAAGCACGCTCATATCTCTGGCTGCAGATACAACAAAAAGAGGCCGATGCATGTGCAGGATTTCCATACGAACGCGCATGAACGGGCGCATGCACACACACGAATATCTTCACCACATCAAACGCTCCTTTGTGCCTAAACAAACACGGCTGGCTGCAGCAGACGGCGGCGGAGGAACATGAACGTTAAAAGAGGCGCAAGAGTTAAAAAAAGAAAATCTCTCGTTAAGCCTCTGTGACATCTGCCTGGTAACGAGGGAAGAAATATCTTTTAATGGCTTTCGTATGACTACAAGCTGCGGCTTCGGCTTAAACGCTCCATACAGAGCACACCTGGGGACAAAGAACATAAACAGCCTTCATCAATGAGAGAGGCTTTAGCTCTAGAATGGAGAAGTAACCCTATCACAGATGGGGAAAGATGATATAATAGAGCAAAGTCATATTTATCAAACTTCAAAGACTACTGACCACTGCCGGCGGACCAATTACTGCTTTTAATATACCCAAATGGATAGAACTGCATGAATAAAGGTGAGACGATTTCGCACTGAAACCACAGTTCCGAAAGGCTCGTCTTTTAAACTTATATTAGTGCAAGATTCTGCACAAATGGGAGGAAGTCAAGCTGACACTCCTGCAGTCGGTTGCAGCAGGTTTGCATAAGTTTATGCTTAAGTTTGGGCGTAAAGTCTTTACTGAGTCCTTAGATTTACTAGTTAGTTTCAAACAATCCTTTTACTAAATTTGCACTGCAAATCCATAAGTCGCCATAAGTAGTAATAACTAACTAATGCGTACGTCGCTTTAACATGACGATAACGTGTTCAGAACCAATCAGTAAACCTGCTGCCATGGAAACGCGACGGCAGCTGCTCTGACTTTTGCAATGGAAAAATATCCAGCACAGAAGAGAACGATGTGTACAAGTTAAACTGAATAAAGCTAATTATCTACAGTCACTGTCTGTTTATTCTTTAATATTTCCCTGAGAAACCAAATACGCAGCTTTGCAATCAACGGTTCCTGGATAATCGACACAACAGCAGCCTCAGTTTAGCCATTTGGGCTGCTGAGTCCCACTGAGCTGGAGCTGTGAGTGTTTAGCTTCATGCTCCGAGTTAAAACCAGGGTGATTGTAAGAGCTGTAAGTAAAATCACAGCGTAACGCGTTTAGAATTTTTAGCTTAGTCATTCATGTTTTTGGTCTTTTTGTGCTTTCTACCTGGTTTCTGATGGTTTCTGATGCGAAGTGGGAGTGTAAGTACAGAAGTCCAGAGAGGCCATAAGGTAGTTACAATTTTTGGGTTTGTTATCGTGAGATAAAAAGTTAATTATTTTGTTATTTTGAGATAACAAAAGTTGTTATCCTGAGATAATGAGTTAATTATCTTGTTAACTCAAGATAACAATTTTATGTTTGACAACTTCAAAATAAAAACCATGTTGCGAAATAAGACAACTTTAAAAGTACTTAACTCGTTGAGAAACTTCTGCAAGTTCTTACTTCCTCACGTCAGGCGGCACAACGACAATAGAATACAATAGAATTAGAATTCAGAACCACTGGCCAACTGTGGTAGCACACAGAGCAATGAGACCTCCGCATTCAACCCATCCGTGCAGTGAAACACCCACATTCATGCACACTAGTGAACACACACACTAGGGGGCAGCGAGCACACCTGCCCAGAGTGGCGGGCAGCCCTATCCACGGCGCCAGGGGAGCAGGTAGGGGTTAGGTGCCTTGCTCAAGGGCACTTCAGTCACATGCTGTCGGCTCAGGGGATCGAACCAGCAGCCTTGCGGTCACAAGACTGGTTCCCTAACCTCCAGCCCACGACTGCCCAGAAACAAAGGACTTTTATTCTGACATGCTTTTACAAAAGCGGGTCCAGGGTAATGCATCATAAAGAAGACCCTAAGTGGCCTTCATGGTGCAATGCCAAGCTCAGTAGCCCTTTCACAAATTTTGGAAAAAATGTGATTTAAGGTTAGAATGGCTCAGTCCACCATAATCAAGTGGTCTGACCTCAGGAGAACCATGAAAATGTGTAATTATTATAACAATATTATGTTATTTGACAAAATGTAAGTATAAACTCAAGTTTAAGGACAAAGGTTTCTACGGGTGTCTTAGTAGACGCCTGTTTACTTTGAAATTAGTCTGAAAAGTCAGGTGGCACAACCAATAAGTCAAATGGTGTAACCAGATCAGTATAGTTTGAATAGTAACAACTGAAATAGGCAACTAACTATATTTAAGATGTAAAATGCACATTATATATATATAATTATATAAATTATATTTTTATAATATATATATATATATATATATATATATATATATATATATATATATATATATAGATTATATAAAAATACACATCGTCCTTTTTAATAATTTTTTTAAATTGTCACTACCACTCAGTATCTTCAACCAGTCTTTCAAATAGAAGACCTCTAGAAACCATTTAGAAACAAAGACTCATCAATAAATAAGAGCATGCTAACTAACTGCCTGCAGCAGTTTTTGCCAAATTCTCAACTCTTAAACCATTAAACTGAAATATGCCTTGAGATTTTTCTTTAAAATATTTGGAAGCTTTGAGTTCATATTTGATAAAATATTACTAAGCAAATTGATTTAGTTGCTGCAGCCCTATGTGACAGCAGGCACCCCCAGCCTCCAGACTGCCTCCTGCTTTAGCTTCCGAGCAGCTTAAGGAGTCTGTGCTAATGAAGTGAAGCCTGGCTGAAAGGCAGCCGCTGTAGGTGAGCCCCCCATGAGCAGGGGAAACTCCTGCTGACCGTTGCCATGGCCACCTCAAGGAAGTCTGTGCAGACCTGCAGACTCGGCTGTGGCCATATGAGCAGCCCAGGATACTGTCGCCAGTATTATTAACGCTTATATATTTATTAAAGCCCTAAACGCTGGATACAAAACAGACGGCCGGTTCGGACGGGGGGACCGCACCACGTCTGACCTATGGGGGTGGGTGGGTAGAAGAACAGAAGAAAATACCAGAGTGGTGGAGTTTCAGACAGAAAAAAACCTTCGTACCAGATTCCTGGACATCTGGTATTGCTATGGTTGTGATGCGCTGTCTGTAAACAAAACAGCTCACCCTCAGATGCTCTGCCCACAGAGGTACACGGACAGTAGTAGTGGGCGGCATGCCGGCTTATGTGGTATTACAGTTGAAATTCTTTCTCCATTATAATCGTTATATTGGTAAGTCACAAATACATGCAGATAACCCAGCGTACAAACAGTGCAAACTACACTAACGTAAGACTCTGAGTGGCTGAGTCAGGGAAGTTTTAGTCAGGTTTCAAAAGAAAATGAATCAGACCTGCTGTCTAGTCTGTCTCATCTGAAGCAGTCCAGCAGATGCACCCAAACGCTAAGAAGAGCCATCTTGTCAAGTTTCAACAAAAATCTAACCACCTTGGGAGCCACAACATTCCATGACCATTTTACTGAGGCAACGTTTCACCATCTTGGCTGTAAATATGTCCCAGTATGTGCTAATTTCCTAATACAGGTTGAAACTATAATATAAATGAAAACACAGACTCACTTTGCTCCGCTGTAAACTTTAGCTCAGCTATGGCCGCTTTTCTCGCATCTCTGACGGGAAACTTTCCGCAATAGTAGAATTGTATGACCTGTTACGAGGCTGAAGTCAGCTTCTCATTCACCAGCTTCTTATATAAATTTTCTTAAATGGTGCCTGAAGTGCCAGAATGTAGCTAACCATGTAACCAACTGCTGCAACTTTTAAGCTGGAAGATGAAAATTTGAACGAGAAGCTGTCAAACAAGAAACTGACTTCAGCTTCGTGACTTTTTAGTGTTTGACAGTTTCTCGTTGCAGATTAAACGTATCAGGAAACCAGCTGGAGTGATTATAAATGCAAATAAGTTAATTCGTCTCCAAATTATCAATGTTAGCTACTAGCTGGGTGAGACCGTTGCCTGTGTTGCTATGTGACCAGCAGTCTGCGCACCAACCTTCAGGGTTAAAGGGTGAATTAGCAGTTCTACATTAACTCCAGTATTTAAGCCCATTTATTGCTAAACTGTGTTGAACGATCAGCAGAGCTTTATTTTACTGTAAAGGAGGATTATTTTATTTTTACCTAAAAATCTAATTCTGCCACAACAGGGCAGTGAAAGAGCCAAATGTTGCCGACCCCTACTTTAGGGTTTTGCCTAAACTGGACACCAGGAAGATTACCACGGTTTCTCTTGTACCACCTGAGAAGCCACTCAACTTGGTCAGCTGCAACAGACGAGACCACAGTGTCGAGGCCTTGTGCGCAAAACTAGCTGTATGATTAACATTCAAGATTGTCTGACTGTCAGAGGCACGAGAATAGGACACAAGTTTGACAGATTTGAGACAGTCTGATGTACAACGAACATTAAGATGGCCACAACCATCAGTATTTTATCATTTACAGTCCTAGTGACGTTATCAGAGAGAGATAGCCTTCCAGGAACACAGACAAGTGGGTCTAGTCTGACACTAATGACTGCTGAGCTAATGCCAACGCTATGAATCAGGACAGCCAGTCTAATTATGAGAAAGATAAACAGAGAGACATAGCGTCAGAGAGAGAAAAGAGAGAGGGAGGGAAAGAGAGGATATTACATTTAATAATTAACATTATCTTCTTTGTTATGTCTGCATGTACTATTTCTTTACCATATACAGCATTGTGCAAGTTTTATATAGCTGTTTATCTGGACAGTATGCATATAGTTACTCAGAAAAACAGAATAAATACAAATAAAAATAATAAGTGATGATTTTAAATATGTCAATGTTTTCATTTTGCCTCCCGTCATAGCAGCCCAGCATACATTGTACAGAAGGGGGTGTTTTAAACCATAAGGCTCTGCACCAGACTAATGAGATTAGCCTACAAGCACACAGAGAAGGGAATTCAGGTCAGATGTAAGTGGGTGAGCGAGACGGCTGTGTGGGAGACGACGGGTCTGACTGAAGTGGCGATGCTCTCAGAGCTGCCGGTGCAAAAAACACAGATTTTATTATATCAACCAACCCCCACCTCCCCGAAACAAACACAGGTTTATTTTTATACCTTGATAGGATATGGGAACATGTGTGTATATATATATATATATATATATATATATATATATATATATATATATATATATATATATATATCTGTTGTCGGAACAAAACCTAGTATCTCCAAAATTATAACTTTCCAGGAGAAGGAAAAATCATACTTTACTATTAACGTAAGTCAATGGAACCAGAGTTTTGTCCAAAACATTTTGGGCTGTTTCTTTTGGTCCATTCATCATAACATTTACACACAATATAAAGGGCAAAAGTAGCTCTCACACAGCTTGTATACTCTCCATCGAAAAGTACTAACCAACGGAATGGAACCATGACCAAGACCAAGTGTCGGCCCAAGGGGTGTAAAGCCCCCAGCACTGGGCCGTGGAGCAGTGGAACTGGGCTCTCTGGAGTGATGGAGCTCCATCCAATACCTTCGGGATGAGTTGGAGTGATCCAGAACTGACCATCAAACATCTGTACCTGACCTCACCAATGCTCAATCAAATCCTCACAGCAATGTTCTAACATCAAGTGTAAAGCCCTCCCAGAAGAGTAGAGGCTGTTACTGCAGCAAAGAGGGACAAACTCCCTATTAACACCCTCATTTCAGAAGAAAAGCTGATTGAGTTGCACCGATTTTGCTTAGGTTTGTGTGTAAAATCCTTAGTTAACATTTCAAACTATCTTTTTACTGAACTTGGTTGCACCACAAATACTCATGTCTTAGCTAGTAACAACTAACTAATGCGTATGTTGCTCTACCTATAAACCCGTTGCCATGGAAACGTGACGGCAGCTGGCGCTAACTTCATGCATTTCATGGAAGAAATATCCAAAACAGAAGATAATGATGCGTACAAATTTACAGATTTGTGTTTCAAGATGAAACTGAACAAACCTGAATATTAATAAACATTCCTTGTTTATTCTTTAATATTTCCTTTGCAGCAAATGAATGTGAACGACAGTTTCTGAGAACACGATAACAGCACCGGTTGAGGCGTCTCACTGAACTCACACGCTCCCACTCTCTGTCCTTCTTCTAGACAATGAATAGGAGGACGGCCAGTATGAACGACTGTACTGGAACACCTGCCTATCTGTATGAACACGTCTACATGCTGATAGGAGGCGACAGACGAGCCCTTTCCATCGCGACAATGCAGATATTCATGCAAAGCTCCTATAACCACATCTGCATGTTTAACTGTCATCTCAGGACAAGAACTAGATAGTTATATCACTCTCACAAGCATCATGCTGCT